>NW_026896684.1:0-254782 GCF_033153095.1 Gastrolobium bilobum | reverse complement strand
TTTGCGTAACCCGGCTATGATGACCTGGTTCGCCGCCTCGGCTTGGCTGTTAGACTGGGGATGTTTTACAGAAGCAAAACGATGCCGAATGTGAAGATTCGCCATTAATTCTTGGAAAGTTTTGCTTGTGAACTGGGTCCCGTTGTCGGGAACCACCTCGGCTGGAATCCCAAACCTACAGATCAAATTCCTTTCAAAGAAGCGTTGCACCCTTGCCGTGGTAATTGTTGCTACTGGCTCTACTTCTATCCATTTGGTAAAGTAATCGACAGCCACTATTAACCACTTTAACTGTCCTTCAGCCGCTGCAAATGGGCCCAAGAGGTCCATCCCCCACTTAAAGAAAGGCCACGGAGCCGTGATCAAGCTTAACTCTTCTGGTGGTGCCAGCAGGTTCTTACCGTGCTTCTGGCATTGATCGCATATTTGTACGTGCTCCTTTGCATCATGACCCATGGATGGCCAAAAATAGCCTGCTCTGAGAGCTTTCCGGGCTAGTGCCTTGCCCCCGACGTGCTGGCCATTTATTCCCTCATGGATTTCAGATAAGACGTATTTCACCCTATCCGAGCTTAGACACTTTAGCAGGGGGAATAGGCTCCTTTCCTGTACAGTTGCCCTTCTACCATTGTGTACAATGCGACATCCTTAACCAACTTTCGAGCTTCCTCCTTTTGGGGGGGAACGTCCCGTTTTCTATGTAATCAATGATGGTCTCACGCCAATCTTTGCCTTCGGTTATCTGCATGACACATGTAGGTTATGGGATACTCTGCTCAACTACCGTTTTGTGGTTTCCCCAACCTTTAGTGCTTGCTAGCTTTGACAGTATGTCAGCCCTGCTATTTTCATTCCTTGGAATATGACTGACCTCCACGTTTTCGAACTTTGCTATTAACTGCCTTACGGAATCCAAGTATTTTGCCAACAATGGTCCCTTAGCTTGGTAGCTGCCTGCAATCTGGGAGGTGACCAGTTGCGAATCACTATAGATTTATAATCTCCTTGCTCCGACCTCCTTGGCCTGCTAAGGCCCGGCTATGAATGCTTCATATTCTGCCTGATTGTTTGATGTTTCAAAGTTCATTTGCATGGAGTATTCAACCGAAACCCCTTCCGGGTTCTCAATAATTATCCCGGCTCCGCTACCGTTAGAGTTTGACGACCTATCCATATAGATTTTCCAGGTGTCTGGGTTTGTTGACATCTCCGTTTGGATTGAAGTAAGCTACCTGATAAAATCTGCCAATGCTTGAGATTTGATTGCCTTTCGGCTTTCAAAAGCTATATCAAATTCTAATAATTCCACAGCCCAAGCCATCATTCTTCCTAGGGGTGTTTATCAACCGATCCAAACCGATTCAAACTGCGAAAACCGAACCGAAAAACCGATAACCGAATAAACCGAAAACCGAAAAATCGAAAATAAAAAAAAAACCGTAAATTTTAATTGGATTGGATCGATTTTCGGATGGATTAATGAAAACCGATCCAACCCAAACCGATCCAATATATTAATTCTCCTCTACCTACTTGGTCCTTTCCCCAACCATAGCCCAAAAATTTCTAAATCCAAGACTCATTAACTCATCAATTAAACCAAAAAAAAACCTAGTCACGTCTCATCAACTATAGTATTGTTTAATGATATTTTTGTATTTCAAATTTTTTTTTTTACAAAGCCAATATATACAAAATATGTTATTTGCACAATAATCATGAAACTAATTTTAGGATATTCAAAAAACCGAAAACCGATCCAATCCAAACCGAAAAAAATTGGATTGGATCGGATCGGATTTGAAAAAAAAATCTAAACCGAATGGATGATTACACGATCAAACCGAAAGGACTGGATCAGATGAATTTTGCTTCCAAAACCGATCCAATCCAGACCGCGAACACCCCTAATTCTTCCTGCTAAGTCGGGCTTATGCAAAATTTGCCGAATTGGCAAGTCTGACCTGATTACAATCTGGTGTCCTTGGAAATATGCTCTAAGCCTTCTAGTTGAGACTAGTAAGGCAAAAACAACCTTTTCTAACTTCTGATAACGGAGCTATGCTCCCTGCAAGAGCCGACTTATGAAGTAAATCGGTTGCTGCCCCTCTTCATTTTCTTGGACCAGGATCGAGCTAACAACAACATCTCCCACAGAAAGATACATTATCAATGGCTCCCCTTATCTTGGGCTAGATAATACTGGTGGTGATGCCAGCTGCTTTTTAATTTCTTGGAATGCCGCCTTACATTCCGAAGTCCAGCCATATTGCACCTCCTTTCGTAACAGTTTGAAAAAAGGTAGTGCCGTTTCTGCAGACCGAGATAAAAACCTAGTGAGGGAAGCTAGCCTTCTAGTCAACTGTTGGATCTCCTTTTTGCTGTCTGGGGCCTTCATTTCCAGCACGGCTCTGCACTTGTCCAGGTTAGCTTCTATGCCCCTGTGAGTCAGCATGAATCCTAGGAATTTTCCTGCAAGGACTCCAAAAGCCCATTTAGCCGGGTTTAACCGAATGCGGTGCTGCCGCAGTTCGTTAAAGGTCTGCTCTAGATCTTCAATGTGTATTGCTAAACTAATCGATTTGACTATCATGTCGTCTATATATACCTCCACATTCTTGCCGAGCTGATCCGCGAATACCTGATTCATCATTCTTTGGTAGGTGGCCCTCGAGTTCTTCAATCCAAAGGGCATCACATTATAACAATAGTTTGCCTTCTCTGCGATGAAAGCAGTTTTCTCTTGGTCTTCGGGGTGTAGTGGGATCTGGTTATACCCCGAATATGCATCCATGAAGGATAACATCTGGAACCCGGATGAGTTGTCAACGAGCTGATCTATATTGGGCATGGGGTATGCATCTTTGGGACACATCTTATTCAGGTCAGTGTAGTCCGTACACACCCTCCATTTTCCATTTGGCTTTTTAACCATCACCACATTAGATAGCCAGGTTGTGTATTGTATTTCTCTGATGAATCCTGCTTCCAGCAACTCCCTCACATTATCTTCCAGTACTTGCCAACGTTCCGCGCTGAGCTTCCTTTTCTTTTAGGCTACCGGCTTAGATCTCGGGTATACTGCGAGTTTGTGACAACAAAAATGAGGGTCCACTCCAAGTATCTCTGAGGATTTCCAAGAAAAGATGTCAACGTTCCTTCTTAGGCACTCAGTAAGTCGAATTTTGTCCTCGTTCGCCAGCCTCTTTCCGATTTTGGCTGTTTGAGTTTCTTCTCCAATGACTACCTCCTCCAACTCTCCATCAGGTTCCGCCTCGGGATCTGAGTATCATCCCTCATGTCCAACTCCACCAAGTTAACCGATTTTGTTCCCTTCTTCCCCAAACTATCCTGCTTATTATTGGGGTTCACCCCGGCAGGAGTCTTAAGGTTATTTCCTACTGCTCTAACTGGCTTAAAATAGCAGTCCCGAGATTCTTTTTGATCCCCAGCAATGGTGATGACCGAGTTCTGCTTACCGATCATCTTGAGCTTCTGATGCTTGGTGAAGACCAACATATCCCAATCGTCGATAGTTGGCCTTCCCAAAATTACGTTATACTCCGACGGGAAGTCAGCTACTATGAATCTTACCCTTTCCGACTTGTAGGCCTCCTTTGTTCCCAAGGTAAGCCTCAGGTCAATGTACCCCTTAGGGATAGTATCACGGCCATTGAATGCAATCAAAGTCGTGTTGCAGGGTTTCAAATCTTCCACATCCAGGTTCATTTTCTGGAATGCCTGACACTGAATTATGTCGGCACAGCTGCCGTTATCCACGAATATCTTCTTGACTTTACAGTTGACTAATGTACCGGTGATAACTAACCCGTCAACGTGTCCCGGCATGACGTCCTCCAACTCTTTCTTAGTAAAAAATAGTAGTGGTGCTTCCGGTTCGGCTTCTTTAAACTTAGGCCGCTCTCGTATCGAAAGCACCTCTCGTAAGTACTTCCTCCTGGAATTCATGGTATCACCTCCTCCACCAAAACCCCCACTAATAACATTGCATTCAAATTCTGGTTCTATGAATTCATCCTCTTCTTTGGCCGGCTTCTTACCTCGGCCCTCATCCCTGAACTTCTTTTCCCGGGACGGGCTGGCAAGCCGTCCTCCTCTCCTCTTCTTATTATTCTTCCATCCCTGAGTTCTTATCAAATACTGACGCAACTTTCCTTCTCTGATATATCTTTCAATTGCGTCACTAAGATCCCAGCATTCATCGGTTGTGTGACCAGGGCCATCGTGGAACGCGCAATATCGAGATTGGTCCAGACTGGCTGGATTCAGTAATGGTTGTGGCCTATCCACCTTTTTCATTTCGGTGGATGCTACCTCCCTCCAAATTTGGGATCTGGACGAATTCAGAGGTGCATATCTGTCAAATCTTACTTTTGTTGGAACTTTCTCTTCTGGCTTTTTACCCCGGAAATCATTTTGCCTTCGATTTCCAAGTTTTTCCATCTGGCTGTGGTGTTGCCATGGGTCTGCATTTACAATCTCCATCTGTTAGAGCTCCAAATATTTTTTGGACCGTGCAGTGAACTCAACTAGAGTTTGGGCCGGGTCTTTGTATACGGATTTAGCCAACCTGGACGACCCGTGTAAGCCGGCGATGACCAAATGTAAATGAACATTCTCAGATAGTCCGGGAACTTGTAAGGCGGCCATTTTGAAGCGGTCCAAATACTTCTACAAGGTTTCACCGGGCTGTTGCTTTATTTTTCCCAGTGCAAATTCGAACTTCGGCTGTTTTTTACTCGTAGCAAAACTCAGCAAGAATCTACGTCCGAATCTTCAAATGATCTGATGGATCCCGCCGGTAGATATGAAAACCATGATTGAGCTGCTCCTGTCAGCGTGGTTGCAAATAGCCGGGTTATCAGCTGCTCTTCAATTCCCTTAATGTACATTGCTGTATCAAAGGCATCCAAATGCACTTGGGGGTCTTGCGTCCCATCGTATTTTGGAATTTCAGATAAGTTGAGGTTCTATGGAAATGGTGCATCCACGATCTCGTCCTCGAAGGGGCTGTCATTGTGTTGCCCGCTGTGATACTTCCTCCTATAGACCCTGGATACGTCGTTCGGGTTTGGGTTCCGAGATGGGCGTATCCAATATGAAGATTGAGGGTTCTCTCCCAGCCTTTCTGGTTGTCCTTCGACGTTGTTGTGAACTTCGGGTCCTAGATTGTGAACCACGTTGGGTATGCTCCTTTGAGGCCGACCTTCGACATTTCCAATTCCGCTCACCCGAGTCCGGGTTCCATCAGGGTTCGCCTGGGTGTTTGAGATCCGCAGGTCATTCATGACCCGTGTTATAGCTCGTTCCAGGTTCGGGTTTGCGGCTCGACCTACTCGAGCCTCCAGCTCTAGCATCTGTCTAGCACTTTCCTCCCTTTCAAGCCCGTGTCTTCGCTCCATCTCTTCCATTCTCCGGAGTACCGCAGCGACAGCCAGATCTGTCACTCGGGAATCACCAACTGCACCATTTGGTACCTGCACAATATCCGCCATTTGTTCCTCCATTGGTTTTTAAACCTTGCACGTACGGGGCGTCCAGATTGACGGCTGGGGTCGATGCCGAATCGGAGTGCACATCACTAACGTGCACTGCATCGGTATCTATCTGCCGATGATCCAAAGGATTCTCCCTGATTGGAGAAATAGGCTGGATTCTGGAATTCGATCTTGATGGTTGTCGAAATCCACTTCTTGTTGTCCTCACCATCGTGGCTTTTAACCAAGTGGTCGTGGGTTCTATTTTCCACAGACGGCGCCAATGTTCTACTTTGGGCAGATGTGTCCGACCGTAGGTCGGGTACTTGATGTTGGATCTAGGACTCTCTCTAGATACCTATCAATTAGGTATCTTGGGGACAACGAATTATCACACACTATATAATGGCAGCAGCCTGAAGGGGTGTGTGTATGCACTGTCGTGATTGCATAAAATAGGGTTAGAGAGATCAGCCATACTTGTGGTATTTAGCTCCTATTTATAGAACTTACCTTTGGGCTTGTGTTAGTTGGATTTCTTGTAGTCGTGGGCCTTTCCTCGGTCCATAACACAGAGTAAATTTATATCTCCACTTTTTTCTCTTTTCTGATTTGGGATGTGCATGTGATTATTTCGGTTCTAACTTCCAACTCAAATAAGGGTGGGGGAAGTTGATTAAAGTATAAGTGACAAATATTACAAAAAAAAAAAAGTATAAGTGACAAATTATTTTATTTTGTTAATATATATATAGACTCTCTGATAAGGGATAAAAACATTTATTTTTTATGAGAAGAATTATAAAAGTATTTACTAATAAAAAATGAAAACACGTTAATTAAATTTTACTCCTAATTGGTTATACTACTTTGGTTTTTGGATTTCGTCTCGCATCCTTTGTATGTGTGTGACTAATCATTGTTTAGAGTATTCATAATACCGAAATGTATAGAAAAGAGCTGAACAAACGAATTTATAATTGATAAGGACAAACCTTATTTTCGAAAACATTAATCAATATTAAAAATTGGAAAATGTTTTTCTTATATTGTTGGAGATAGTTATCTTATGTTAGTGAAACAAAATTAAAAGAGAGACCCACAAATAATTGGAGAGAGAAAAATAGAGGTGACTCACATTTGTTATGTGTGTGTAGGAATTTGATTTATCTCATGTTGAATGAGATAAATATAACCCTTAAAAATTCAACAACCTATAAATGAAGTTTTAAATATCCTTTTATAAGGTGCCAAATAAGTGAAATAACCAAAAAATGCAACTAAAATATGCCTAAAAAAGGGAAAGTTTAAATATCACTAATTACAAATCAATCAGTATTAAACACACGTAAAATAAGGAAATAATTAAAATAAAATTAACCTAGTAATTAAAAATTAAGAAAAAAATCAATTCACATTTCAGATCCAAGCAAACTAATTCTAAGTGAATCAGTTAGTATTATCTCTCAGACGAGTGATTTTTTTTTTCTGAACTCGAATGCTATTTCTTCTATCAGTGTTTCTTTTTTTAATTCCAACCTTAATATTGTACAGGTCAATCTACTACTGAGTGCTAGTCTATAATGTTAGGGGAAATTAAAAAAATCGAAGTATACAAACACTAATTACAATGAAATTGGAATCTAGTTTGGCTAGTAAGGGACTCGATTTTCCTTAATTGAGGTCATGAGTTAGACTCTTGTGAATAAAAAAATTTGCAAGAATTTAACCCCTCAATTTAATTGAGATTCAAAGCCACTTATAGATGCCGAAAGTTAGTTAAAAAAAAAAAAAAACTTAGAATGGTCCCTAGAAACCTCACCAAAATTCAAAAGATTGTAAATAGAAAGTTTATTGCAGCCGTCCTTGATGGGGCACATGTAGAAACCTTGGCCTTTGCATCATTACACAGCTGTTGAATTACGAATTACAATCCACTTTCATTACAAAATGGAGATCCAGACCGCAGTGTGCTGCGCATGCAATGCCTGAGATTAGTGCCTGAGCTGCTCGGTAACATCAGTTATAGTAGATACATAAGTTTGAATTTATTAAGATACTTGCTACTTCACACAATAGATTTGGACTCATGAATAGCTAATATTGCTCAGGGTTTTTTAAGCTTATTTATAATTTCTTTATAAACTAAGTGATTTGTAACGAGTGTGATGAGAAAAATGTAGTAAATATTATTGAACCTATTGGGTGAACTAGCTAGGGTAAATTTTGTGTCTCTCTTTTCTTTTTTCCCCTCGTTTTCTTTATGACTATTTGTGTGTGCTTGTGTTTGGTCCCAACTCAATTCTGTAGAGAAAGCCATTAAGGTTCGTTACAGGGGCTAAATTCTTATATTTCAAAGTTAGATAAAAGTTTAGGATAATTAGAGTTGGATTAACTCAAAAAAAAAAACGAGATAAATGTTATTTCACTATACTAGATTATTCTCTCTTATGTACACATGCCTTCGACACAATTTAGTGTGCATTGCCTCACTCATCAGTGGGGCACATAAAGACAAAAATGATTAGGCTCAAACGTGACTTACAATCTAAGTAAGTACCCTTACTTTTAAATACCCCTCTCTTTTTTTGGTAGAAACTTGAAGGTATTCTCATTCAATTTTTTCCAATCACTTTGTTCTCGAAGTACGTTCCCAAAAGCTAGCTCTTCATTATAACGGAGGTGCATTATATCACAGTCACCGAAAAAAAGATGAGACTAATCCTCCATCAAGAGGGAGCCTTTTCCCTCTAGCTTGCCCCAAAGGATTCCAGAATTGTTTGGGCCAAGGATTAAACTTTGAACCAAGCAAAGCTGGGCACTCAACTTTGCCAGTTGAGCTACCGGTAGCTTAGGGGTTAAATGCCCCTCTTTTTCATTATAGAGCTCCTCACCTAGCTCCCCTTTGATTCTTGGTGCGTTCGCTGGAGAACTACACATAGTGATGTTATTGTAGAACTTAGATTTATACGATTACCTGTCTAGATAACTAGTACACTAACATACTTTAACACTAGAGAGAAACAAATCTACTCCTAACACAAACAATTCAGTACTTATATAATGTAACACCGATTGACAATTGCAGTTATAGAGTTTTCAGCATGCAATTAATCATCGAATTTTGATAATTAAAGTGTTAAACTCTTGCGAGGAATTTCTTTTTCAATTTCAATATATATATTTTTTCATCATTTAAAATAACCTACGCACGATTAATGTGTGTTTTGGTTCTGAAAAATAAACAATATCAAGAGAGAAAATGATATTTCTTCAATTAAAAAATTGAAATCATTTTCTAAAACAAATTGAACCCAAAAAATGAATAAATTATATTTAAAAATAAAATTAATTCAATTAAGCTCTGTTAACTTGTGTTTTTTAAGACACATAAATTCTTTTTCACTTTTCATTCACATCACTTTACACAAAACTAGTTAACCAACAAGTGTTTACAATGAAAATATACATTTTACAATCAATAACTCAAATAATTTAATTAATAAGTTGTGCAATCAATTTTATATTAACTTTGTATGATTGCAAATGTGCAAATGGTACATTATAATTTATTTATTTTTAGTGTCGTGAGTTGAGTTGTGACTTGAAAAATATTTGTATAAATTTTGTTTATATAGACTGAAAACTTAATTTAGTTAATATTATATTAAATAATTATGTAAATTTTTTATATTAGTTAATAATTAATTAATTTAATCTCCTTGAACTTACGTAAATAGTTTCTACACAAAAGTACGCGCCGGTGAGTCGGTGACTTGTGAGGAGCGAAGTTGCAGTCAGCACGCGCGCACACAACAAAGAAGAGAAAGTCAAACTGTCAAAGCATCATTCATAGAAACTACAATTAATCATACTTCAAAGTCCAAATACATGTTTAAGTGTTACTTAATTAAATCCTTAATTTTTTATTTTATTTTACTTCTTCACCGTTCTTTCTGTCTCTCTCATCCCTTCCCAACTATCATTTTCTTTTTCTTCTTCCACATTTTCAAAACCTTGTCCTTGTGTATTTATAAGAAGCCCCACCCTTCTTTAGACCCTGTAATAATCCAATACTCTCTCTCTCTCTCTCTCAATCTCATACCTCTCCAACTAAGAGCAAAGGCTAATTAAACCTCTTGACTCAAAGTTTTTTTCTTTTTTGTTTTGATGAGTCAGAATCAATCAATGGATGTAAAAAGAAGAGGAAGCAACACCATCACCACCACCACCACCTTAAGTGAGGACGAAATGGACCTCCGAAGAGGTCCTTGGACCGTCGATGAGGACCTCGCTCTCATGAATTACATTGCCACTCACGGCGAAGGTCGTTGGAATTCCCTCGCCCTCTCTGCCGGTAACTTCTTTTTTTCCCTGTGTTTTAGTTTGGAATATATATATATATTAGTGACCAGAAAACACTTTTTTTATAGCTTCTATCTTTCCGTAATTTTCATTGCCACCAATGAATTTTGGGAACAAACCCATTAAGGTTCTAACAAATTGGAAAGCCAAAGTTTGCAGTATATTGACTTAAAAGAGCTTATGATCCATGATGGTGAATTATGCTGAGCTTTGATGTACTTGTGTCTAGGTTCATATAATTTTGTTGTACAAATAATGGGACAGAGCATGAAATTTATGAATATTGGTTGGTGATAATTGCTTGGCCGTACCCACTCGTGAAAAAAAAGGGGAAAAAAATGATCAATTGATACCTCCACCCAAAATCATTATTAATGTTTCATAAAAAGTAAGAACCATATAAAGGAGGGGAAAAAAATGCTCTTTTTATTTTTCCCTTATTAGTAGGTATTTTGTTATTATCTGAGTGCTTTACCAATCTGAGAAACCTTATTTAAATTTGTTATAGGCCTCAAACGAACAGGGAAGAGTTGCAGATTGAGGTGGCTTAACTATCTCCGTCCTGATGTTCGACGTGGAAACATCACGCTTGAAGAACAACTTTTGATTCTTGAACTCCATACTCGTTGGGGAAACAGGTAATTTACCCAAATATGCATGCATTCAAAAATACCACCAATTCTTTATTATTATTATTATTAAAATCATTAATGTTATACCATTTTGATGGGATTAATTAGTATTAATTAATTTAACCAAACAAGCACGTTTATTGATTGGATATATATCAGATGGTCGAAAATTGCGCAGTATTTGCCGGGAAGAACTGACAATGAGATCAAGAACTATTGGAGGACCCGTGTCCAAAAGCATGCCAAACAACTCAAATGTGACGTTAATAGCAAGCAATTTAAGGACACCATGCGCTACCTTTGGATGCCGAGGCTCGTCGAACGCATTCAAGCAGCCGCAGCTGCCTCATCCGCCGCCAACACCACCGCCACCGCCTCTTCTCCAACTTTATCAACCACCACAAGTAATGTCACAGCCAATAACGGTTACAACTTCAGCAACAACCTTAATAATAACAATATTGAGGTTCAAAATGGAAAAATGGGGTTAAGTACTAAACCTGCAGTTATGAGCAATGATTTTGTGTGTTCACAACAGGTGACACAAAGTTATACCCCAGAGAATAGCAGCACAGGTGCATCATCGGATTCGTTTGGGACAACAACTCAAGTCTCAACAATATCGGATTTGAGTGATTATTATTACAGTGCTGCCCCAGTTAGTAGTAACAATAATAAACCTAATCCTAATCCTGTAGATTATTATCAATTACCCTCTCACTTTAGCTACTCGGATTGCATCACAAGCCCTTCTGGTTTGTTCGATTTCCAAGCCATGGAACCAAACACCCCGTGGATGCAAAACGGGGACTCATCCGACAATTTTTGGAATGTTGAAAACATGTTGTTTTTGCAGCAGCAACTTATGAATGACAACATGTAAAAAAACATTGGGAGATAGGGGATGGTGGGAATTTCATAATTAAAAAAAAAATTTAAAAAATTGAAGGGGCTGTTGTGAAATTTGGAGAGATGAAAGTGGAAAGTAGAAACATCAAATAAAACAAATTCATATGTAGGACACACACATAGGATCTATGATCGACATATATAGATTGTAAACTCTGGATTGGATTATGGATTATTTTTCAGTTTATATAGCTTCTTCTTTTATTTTTATTTTAGAGGAGGTGGTGGAAATATTTGTAATTTGTCTTTCTTTATATATGATTTCATTCTTTGAGATTATTATCTTGTTTTGTTTTATTTTACTTTATCTTGATTCGATTCTCATATTAATTACCTATCTTCTTTTGGGACTAGGAGCTCGTGTGAATGCATTATATATAGATGAATGATCGTACATAATTAAATAATAATTTAAAGATAAGCATAATTGGTTCCACTCTGCACGCTTTTCTTTTTTCTCATTTTCAAGTCCCTATAACAACTATTATTATATTTGTAATCCCACTTTTGAGACCTTATCCATGGGGCCTGAACCAAAGCCTTGTCTTCCAAAGTGTTTCTAGATTGTAAAAGAAAAGGTCACAAGTAATGGTAATTTTTTTAGACGTGGTATTCTATTATTGGTTGGTTAGCTCCAATGTTCAAGTTGTCCATTAGGGACAAAACTTTCAAAAGTTCAAACATGTGTATGGCCTTCCATATTATTATCGTTAATGGACAAAAAGCTTAATTTGCCACCTACGATTCCAAGGACCCAAATTCCTCCCTCTCACGCTTGTTAGATTTCGTACGGAGAAAATTATTTTAATTGGGGTCCAAAGTTATTAACTCTCAGTCCAAGCCATAATCACTATCAGAGATGTTTCATGGGTAATATCGCAGTTTCACCACACGATTTCTTTTTTCTTTTTTTTGTAAACACACCACACGACTTTATTAATAAATGTAAATAGTATATTTGATCTCAGATTTGAGAAGCAAATTAACCAGAAATTATTATGTGCTGTGAACAAGAAATTTCTGAATTTCTTAATTAGTGGACTTGGATTTGAATTATGTTCAAAATTTGATAGGAATTTTTTTATCGCTTTTGTGATAGTATCCGACTTGACTGATTAATCAATTAAATGAAGAATTGTATTAATGGATTAATCGATGAACCAGTAAAAAAATTAAAAAAATAAACTGCTTAATTTATATCATTAAATATGTACCATTTTAACTTTAATGTTAAAAATAAAAAATATTTATTGATGAATGTTCTTACATGATGGTTTGAAAACTAATATATATTTTTAATAAAAATTAAAGTGTTTAGTACATTACATATTAAAAATATTAAACACAATATTTAATATTTCTAAATAATATTTTATGACACTTGTTAACAATGACATTAGATTTATAATAAAATATGAGATAATGATAGAACACAAAATTACAGGTATAAATGTGCATGCGCTATTAATAATATAAAATAAGAGATTTATTTATTTATGAAAAATACTTTTTTATGTTATAGAAAAATAATTAACTCATGTTGTAAAAATAAAATTATAAATAAGCTTCACAATTAATAGGAGAGAAAAAAATTTCTGTGTGTAAAAAATTATCGAGATAAATATAATCTTTTATTCATTTATTGAAATACAGATAAGAGATTTATTTTTGCTACGTGAGCAATGAGAGTTTTTCCAAAACAGCGTGATGGAATAGTTTAGAGAGAGAGAATTACAAGAGAGAGAGAGAGAGAGAGGGCTATGGCGGCGGAGAATCGTTGTAGACCGCGTGCCAATAAGGAAGGGAAGGGAAGCCATGGAAGTGGAGTGGTCCATGAGGAGGAGAGTTCATAAGTTGCCACGTGTCCATCTTTATAAATAAAATCAATTTTGGAAAAGAAAAAACGCTTCCAGGACTGAATCACTGACAGCCGCAACCCTTGAAACAACCCCAGTATACGATATTAGTCCACGCATGACCTATAAATACGGGAATACAACCGTTTCTACTTCTCTGTTATTTAATTCAGCTTATTTGTTTTTAAGGAATTCTTCAGACACCGAAATTTTTTTTTTTTTATTTTGAGTTATAAAATTAAAAAATTATAATAACAAAAATTAATATAATCTCAATGTCATTAAAATCGACCCGGTCATTGACCCGGTCGAAGTACCGGGTCACTAATTTAATCGCATGATCCGGTAATTTTATGTAATTTTATAATTTATATTAAAAAATTATAAACATACTCAAATATCTAAAAAAAATTAATAAAAATTTCAAATATTTTAATATAAAAAATAATAAATCACATATTATTATCAAATAAAAAATCAAACAAAAATATAATGATCGTGATACGATGCTTTAGGTTCTTAAAACGATATCTCTAACTATAAATTAATTCAAACTTTTAAGCATAGTACATAATTAAAATAATATTAGTGTTGTAGGTACATAACTTATGTAAGTCAATAAGTAAAAAAATATTCAAATATTAAAAAAAAATTAGAATTTTTTTGGGACCGGGACGGGTTATCGGGTCACCGGTTTTTATGAAAACCGGCCGGGTCTGACTGGGTTGCACTGGTTCTAATGCATGATGACCAGTCCGTTATTTCAATCGGACCGGTTATATGACCGGTTTACCGGTTCCCAGGTCGACTTGCACGGGTCTGTCCGATTTTAATAACTATGTATAATCCTGCAATATATTATAATTACAAAAACACCTTAGTTTCTACTCCAAAACAATATTATTTTAAGCTCACTAGAGATAACTTTATCTCCGATTATCGGAGAAATTCTTTACCTTTTTTATGTATATAAATAATACAAATATATTATCTGATACTGCAACATCAAATTGAGATAATTACTATGAGGTGTAATTATCTATAGTTAAATTAATTATTAATGACAGACACTTATTTAAAAATTGTGGGAGACGAAATTAAAACTGCATGAAAATTATTCGGTCACTTTTTCATTTACAAACAATATTCATTGATACAAATTTTCATAATTTAAATTTGAAATTTAATTTAATTTCTACAATGCAATTTTTTTAAAAAAAATATAATTTTAAATTATACAAAATAATTTCTATATAAAAAGATAATAATTAGATATAAACAATTTAACGCTAAATAAGAAATAAATTTCTCTTGATTGATTTCATAGTTGGGAAAAGTATTTGTTATTTTAAATGACATAAAATTATGTCATTTTAAGAGAGAGTTAGACACATAATAATTTCTTTATTTAAAATTTATTTAAAAAAAAAAACCAACCACTTTTTCTCCCATAATTTTCATTCTTGGTGTGTATCTTTTTTCTAAAATGACACAATTTGTGTCATTTGAAATGACAAACATCGAACCCTTAAAAGTTATATAATTTTTTTAAAATAATTTTAAATTATAAAAACTATTGCTAGAGATGTGTAATCGCGTAATAGGTTAAACGTTTAGAAGGGTTGGTTCATGATTTTATACCTAGCCTCTTCTTCTTCTTTTTTGAATACGTACCTAGCCCTTTATGACCCAGTGATTTATAGTTCGGTCCTTCTTATCTCATTCTTTTGATAAAAAAATTTCAACATACATCAAATTTCAATTCATTTGTGATAGGTTCATACATTGTCCACAAGTTCCAATTCTAAAAAGTTGTTGCCTTTTGGTGTGAGGAAATGTGTTAAAAATGTAAATCATACATGTATATTCATCTAACAATTAACTTATGTTTTTAGAAGAGTTGACTGGTGATAATTATTTTAAATTATACTCCTATAAAGTTTTATTTAGATATTTATTTTTCTCTTGCAAAAGGAATAAAACTTTCACATACCTTAAATTTTTATAAGAAAAATAAAATTAATTAAAGCGAATTTGTAAGAACCAAGTCAGTAATTTAACCTTTAACTATAAAAAGAAACCCCTTTATATACGTTTGAGAAACGTATTCAGGTGTAACTTGAATAAAGAAATAAGAAAAGGAATGTATAACTGGATTCCACAAACATAAGGGTGCCTGCCAAGACTTTTTATTCTTTTGAAATTTTTCTGCAATTCAAATTCGAAGCAAATCAATCTTGGGGTAGTGGGGTCAGGGAATGGGATGAGACCTTCTGAAGCGACTTCCAAGTCAAGGGGCATGGTTGAACCCACAATAAACCATGTGGGAATTCAGCGTGGCATTGAGTTGTAGCCTTGTAGGGTCGACTCTCAGAGTCACGCTACGCAACTACTTTCCCCAACTGATATTTCACCCAGTTACTGTTGGAAAGGGATTGTTCACGGTTGCTCTTATAATGGACTTGGGAACCAGCTGTATTTTGTGAAACAAAAATCGATTGCTTGTCCATAAACTTCATTAATTTAGTTTGAGTCCGTTCCGACTCATGAAGGAATATTTGGATTGGCATAAATGGGTAAAATTATTGTGATTTCGAATGCTTATGAATTATCATAGTTCATTGACATAAAGGGTATATCTTTTGTAATGTAAACATGTGAAATACCCTTGTCAGACGATGAATCTCCTTATGAATAAATCTTTTCGTAGACAATAATTATTTGATGATTAAATCTTCCCACCTATAACTCAAGAAGGAGAGAGGAATGAGGTGTCCACACTATTCTTATTTTTGAAATTGAGTCTTATAATCATATATGTATTGCTTTGATAAAATGAATAAAATAATTTTTATCACATTAGACAAATCCAAAAGCAAAAAACGAGAAGATGCTAATGCGTGGAAAGCTAATATAGATATGTGGAGAGTTGGCGCTTATTAAGACATCAAATTACGTCTTGAGACAATTATATTAGGTTTTATTTTTTTATTAATATCATTGTATTTTTTTGTTATTTTTTTATTGACTCTTATTATTTTGAATGTTCGTTAAAATTTCATATGATTTTTGAAAATCTTATAAATACATATTGTTCTTTTAAATATTATAAATTCTATTAAATTTTTTTAAAATCAAATTTTATAAAATCTTGATTGTAAAATAAAGTCTTTTAAAAAAGTCTTTAAAGTCATTACAATACTATACAGTGGTTTAAAATCTATAAAAAAAAATTATTTCAAAATAGTCTTTTAAAATTCTAATCTAATACACCCCCTAAATCTCTTTGGACTAAGGTGTCAAAACAGATTATGAAGCGTGGGTCGACGCATGACACAACACGAAAGTTCATATTTGGATTGACTCGCAAAATAAATTGTGTAGAGTTCATGTTGGAAAAAATGACCTGCAAAAAACTTGTGTTGTGTCGCGTGTCAAATTCGTATCGACCCTTATTTTTTAATTATTTTTTATTATTTTTTAGTTTTGACCTATTTTTTTAATTTTTTTTTATCAATTACCATTTTTACCCCATACTCTAAGTGTTATTTGTATCGTGTAGTGTTAACCCGCAAAAAATTCATATCATGTTAATATTGAAGATTTTGAAACGAACAAAAATTCGTGTCATACTCATGTTTATGAATTTATGTTGTGTCGACCGGTTTTGACACTCCTACTTGAACCCTTTCAATATTCTAAAGCTCCAAATTTTTTTTTAACATAAGTATAACTCAACAACTATATAATGGTATTTCTTTTTTTTATTTTTTTTTTTATTTTCATGACTATGACAAGATTAAAAGAAATAAACTTCTTAACACTCAAATGAATAGCGAATCAGAATACATACATTATAATTTTTAGGATTATATTTTTTCATGTAAACAAATTGACAACATTAAAATAGGAATAAAAAATAAAATGCGGTTAAATATAATTAAATAATACTCCGTAAGTTGATTCTTTTCCGTATAAATAAACATATAACTTTGTAATTTTAAATTTGTAAAGTTTATATTTATTGATTTGGTTAAATAAACAACTTTATTCAAACATTAAATGAGCTATACAGTCAAATGGTTCACAAACACGCTCATTAACACTACAACAGTGCAAAGTCCTCGCACCCATTGTGAATTTTCTTTTTCCTTTTTTTCTCAAACCTTTTTCTTCAATTACAATCCAAGAATCAAAATCACGTGAAATTGGCCCAACGTGCGTACCACCCATGTCAACTTGCATTTAGAATTCCTTGAGTTAAAGTGGTATACCAGGGGTTTAAAGTTTTAATTCTGAGATTTAGAATTCTTCCAATAATTTTTCCGAATATAATCTTTTTAAGAAAGTGCGTACAGTATTTTTGTGTTTACGAGCCAAAGTTTTCACACAAGAAAGTCTAAGTATATACTTTATTCTATACAAATTTTATTTTTTTTGTCTCAAATTGAATTAGTCGCGAAGCGATGAATCGATTGAAATATTTCTAAAAAAAAAATTTGCATGGACTAGCAAAGGATAGCCTTTCTTCTTCCTCCTCACTCTGCAAGTACGCAGTGCACCCATGGCAAGTTTCCCGTCCTGTATGTTTTCTAATGAAATTAAAAAGAAGAAGAAGTTAAAATCAACACAAGGTAAATCAAATAAATAAAATTGAGTATTATTCAGCTTCAACTTGAAGAACTTGTTACGGAATAAAATAAAAGCCTTAAAAAGGCCATCACCGAACACCTTAAGGTTTTGGGTTGGAGTGGTTGAGAGTTCGATCCTCACTGCCCTCACTTTCAGGTGGAATTAAGAAAAGCATAAGGCAGACAAAAAATGGACTTGTGCAGCACAAGACAGACCAATAATGGACTTGTGTCATATCCACACGCTTCAAGCCCAAAGAACTCTTGCGTGAGGGGGTGTGTTAGAGAATAAAATAAAAGCCTTAAAAAGACTATCACCGAACACCTTAAGATTTTGGATTGGAGTGATTCTTAACCGATCTCTTGCTAGGTGATTTTTGAGAGAAATATGGATATAACTTTGTGTTTCACTCATCGTAGAGTATCCTATTCCATAATGGAGGACACTTACAATTAGACTTACACATGCAAACAAATATACATCGTGATTCCTAAACCTATAATGTATCACATAATTATATGAGCCTTCAAGAAAAATATCAGTTTATTCATTTAACTGATTTTATAAAAAAAAAATACATCAATCAAGAAGCCTAAACTAAAAAAAAATACTCAACAATTAATTATCTCTTATAACTTTTATTTTCTAAATAAGTAAAGTGTAAAAATGACTTAATAAAGTATAAAACAAAATACATCAATCAAGAGGCCTACTCCTCGCGTACAGCCACAAGTTGAATGTGTGCAAAAAATTAATGGTGATCACTCGTTTTCAACTTCCATTTGTCATTGCCTCAAAAAGTATAGAAGTTCTTTCCAACCCGTAAAAAAAAAGGTGCATGCTTGCGTTGGCCTTCCACTTAAAGTAAAATTAAAACATGTTTTGCATTTATTTCTTTCATAATTAAGACGGACTTAATCAGACGGAATCGTTTTTTTTTTTTTTTGTTAAATAAGAGCTTGAGGCTAGGATTTTAGTAGGTCTGGGGTTTAAGTTACGTAAGTAGACGTCCTTAACTATGATCATACTCTACTAATTGCAATGGAACCACACATTTGACTGCATACTTAGATGGGATTCAACCTCAGATTCAAACTTTAATATACTAAGAGGCTGTTTGGTATGTGGTAATATAGTGGATGTCCAGGAATTATGAAGTGGGAATTATTTATGCACACATTTGGTAGAAGGAAATCAGAAAATATGACTGGATATAGTTTAATCCCTGGCATCCACTTTACACTATCATTTTTGATTTCTGATTCCCCTTTAGAAGATGGTAATCATGAGTTCCCAGTTTTTGGATATTTTGGGTGCAATTTCTCAGACTATATTACCCTCGAGCCCTAGCTTATCACTTGTGCCACCAGAAACAAATCGTGTCTTGGAAAGGAATGAGGCTCTCGAGCGTAGGTTGACCGAAACTGGGTTGTGGTTCACAGATAAATTATATGAGGACATGTTTACCTGCACAACGAAAATAGAAAAGTTCTTGTATTGATCTCCCTGAAGCTGTATGACCTGCATCCGTACCAAATTGGCGTATAGGCTTTCATTGATAAAAATGATGCACCCAGTGACAGATATGTTAAAAATCACAAAAAATGTGCCAAATCGTCTTGAATAAAAGTTATTCTTAACCAGGGTAATTTTGTCAAATTTCATCATATTCCCAGTAATATTTTATTTTCAACCAAACATCTCTACAGAAAAATTAATTAATATTCTCAGTAATATTTTATCCTACCAAACACATTTTTTGTAAAATACCCAGACACTTTTTATTCCCCCCATATTCCAAGTAATTGTGATTCCAGGATCCAAAAAAATTTCTCTAGTACCAAACGCCCCCTAAGTCTTACCAAAAAAATAAATAAAGGGAAAGATAAATTTAAGAAGAAAAATGTGGTTTGTATTTGATATTGATTAAATTTTTTTTTTTTTTTCAATTACTGAGAAAATATTCAATAAGCTTGATTTTTTCGATTCTAATTATGTAAATATCTCTCATCCAAACCTTGTTTAACCAAACTAAAATTGCCGTTATTTTAATGATAGACAAACAATTAGGGGGCGTTTGGTTGAGGAATTTTTTTTGGAATAGTAAGGAAATGTAATAGATAGAGAAATGATTGGAAAGTGAGATAAAGTGAGATAGATGGGTTTATGTAAAAAAAAGTTGTTTGGTGGGAAAAAACTTTACTGGGAAAATTAGGTAACTTTTATGAAATCCATGTTTGGTTGGAGGTAAAATATAGATGGGAAAAGAAGTTGGTATTACGAAAATAACCCTGATGCAAATCATGGTTTGGACCTTCCTGTTATTGTTTCTATCTTGGTTTCAAGTTTCATTCAACGATACTGATTTATCATAGTGTTTTTATCTTTGCTTTTGTTATTTTTTGCAGGTGACAGACCAGGATATATCCACAATGGTGCGTTGCTGGCCAGAAGAGTATAGTCAGCCCTAACAAACAATGGGTGATAAGCATCTAAAGTCAAAATTCATGATGGGCCATACAATGTGATTAAGAACTGCAATTACACTGCACAGGGTACATGTAGTAAGAGGAGCTTGTTGAAGCAATACCAATGACAGCAACAGGATTTAAGAAATATCATTATGCTTTATTTAACTCGTTGTACATGGTCTTTGTTGTTTGTATTAAAATAGGAAAAGTAACTCTTATTTAATCAGCAGTTTGGCAATGAATTTGTAACTATGCAGAATTCATAAATGTTTTGGAAATAAATGGTGACATTATTGTAAACTATAATCCATTACTCTTTTTTATTGTTATCCAAGCCAAGTAATTGATGAATGAACTTATTTGAAGTTGACATATGCTTCGTTTAGCACTCTTACTGAATATATATGCTGAGAGACAATGAAAAGCTGAATTAAAATAAATGGTATAGAGTATAGCATCTGGTGCTGTACTGTCTTGAACCATTGAGTAACAATACATCACCAAATCAAAACAACTGATAGACACTGACTTAAGTCTTAACAATGTATCCTGATACCTATGTTACTAAAAACATCAGCTTAATTAAATGGAACGAAGCACAATATATTAACACTGGTTTATGTTGATAACCATTTAACTCAAATCCAATATGAAGCTGTATTAACATTTCAGTACAGACAGTAAAAGGAGAAGTGATCATAACCTGATTAACATCTCACATTTATATTAAATAACATAGTTACAAGTCAACAAAGGAAAAGGACTAAAAAAATTTGACAATGAAACCACAAAGCCTTCATGAATGAAAGGTCCATATACAAGCTGAATTACATCCAACTTAAACACATAATTGTTAAAACCTACACCCTACATCAAACACAGTCGCTTGAATGGTTTAGGTTGAGGGCCTTTGGAATTTATCTGGGATGACATGGATCAACAATTTTTCAAATCATCAGTAGTTGAAGACCATGCTGCAACAAGTAGTTGAGGCAAGTTAAACAACTACATATGGCAGTAGACAATGCACAGAATGAAGACCATGCTGACAGTATAAATATCATTGAGTGAAAATCGAATGCATAAAAGAAATATATCATCAATAAGAGTAGTACTTATCACTTACACTTGGAGATGCAGAACAAAATTAACAACTCCCCCCTGTATCAATATTTGACCCAATCTGGCTTCCAATTATACGGATAACAACTTCAAGGCACAAAATCGAACTCTGCATAGGCTTGGGAGCATTACTCTATTGTGCTTCTTTGTATGTAAAATCAGTTCACCTCACCAAAAATATAGTGAACCTGTATCAGTTAAGCATAGGTATTTCACTCATTTGACTACTATGCACCAAATACTATGATACTTCCCATGCTATTGTTTGCATGTAATAGGAAAACAAAGCAGACCAAAATGTGAATATACACATGAGAATCAAAATATCCCTACTGGACCATTCACCAGAAAAAATTGTATTGTGTATATACTAAAGCTGCTTAGTACTAACAACTGCGGGTGCAGAGCAATGTGGTGAAACAAGACAAGAGAACCAGACAAGAGAGGGATTAAGGGAGAATTTGGAATGCGGGAAGGGGATAAGGGAACAGAGGAAGAACAGATACAACTGAACAATCAAAATAATTCGAAAAAATTACTGAAAGCTTATAGTGCATAACAGTTCTTAAATAGCCAAGTCCTCGGCTAGTCATGATAAATACCCAATTTCATAGCCAAGTAAACCTAGTTTAATAGAGATATTGATTTATTAGAGAAGCTACTAGTAAAATAACCTAGTTTAATGTTTACCCATGAAGAACTATTACAAGAACAAACATGTTTTACTCCTATAAGGTGTGGTTTGTCATAACCTTCTTTCTGTTCTTCCTTTTTAACCATTGTTAATATTTTTATATTTACAACTTTGGACAGAAAGAGGATGAACATAACTCTAGACAGTAATCTAGCTGAGTGGAAGATAAGCTATTTTTCATTTTTAAAAATGATTACCAATCATCAACAGATCATGTTCCATAAACAAAAAGAAGCTGGGTGAGATCGAAGGTCATGGAAAGCAAACCTTCTGAAGCTACTTGCGGGAAGGTGAGATCGACAACCACCATGCACCACCTTGCTTTCTTCCGGTCGCTACTTGCGGGAAGGTGCTCTAAGGAAGACAACCTACTGACGCCCTAAGCTGCTGACCACACACTGAAGATTGGCATCGTATCATGTATCATCTCTGTTGCATTTTGAAAGGGTATATTGGTTACACAAAAATAGCACAAACAGTGGTTTACCGTGGTTTTACAAAAACCCACATAGGAAAACGCTTTTCAAACAGTACCGAAACATGTCATTTTCCATTTAAATTGAAAAATCTATGCATTTTGGATAACCAGCTTTTTGTGAGAATCTATTCAACCAAACACTTCTATCCTGGAATCCTTCTCTAACTTGCCTAGGAAAATTTTAAAAAGACCCCAGCCAAACACCACCTTAAGTCATAACAATGTGCCAGAAACATAGGAAAGTGGCATAGAGAGATGTCACTACGTACGAGTAAATAATATATGGCAAAATTATTTTTGCCGCTGCGGCATAAATAATTTATTTATTGGAGATACATATTTATCAGGATACGAAGTTGGATTTTTGAGAAATTTATTTTTAAAAAAATCAGTAACTTCCAATTTTTGTCTCTGACAGATATTTACTTTCTGTCACTGCTGCAGAAAAATTGAACTCATAATATATATATATATATATATATATATATATATATATATATAGGCTTATCATTTCTCAAGCTGCCGGTTATAAAGTTATCTCCGGCTACTAAATCATAACCGTACAAAGATAGATCAATGGTGACAAAGGAAGAGAGAGAAAAAGAAAATCATAACCATTCAAAGATGAATCAATTAATATAAGAAAATAAATAAATAAAACGACGTAGTTTTGTGGTAGCCGGGTATAAACTTATTTCAAGCTGTTTGAGAAATATTTTTCCCATATATATATATGGGGAATGATCCATTTACAAAAAAAATTTATAAATTTTTGCAAATTACACTATGTACTCCCGGAGAACATAATATAACCTAGTGTTCTTCCGGGAAAACATAATGTAGTTTATAAGAGTTTGTAAACAAAAAGTTTGTAAATATAACTCTCTTATATATATATGTGTGTGTGTTCTTGTAGCTTATAAATAGTCTGTAGAGCACTGGATCATTGGTTGGTCCGAGTTCGCTCCATAAGGTTTCATAATTTTATTGGCATTTCTCTTGTAATTTGTTTAAATAATTTATAAACATAAACAAACTTTTACTTTAATTTATTGTTTTCTAATAAAATTTTCTTGACATGCATATTGGGCTACTTGGCAGGTTTTTGTTACAGTATAATTTTTTTTGTGTGGATATAATAGTGAAAAATAAACACATGAATAACCTAATACAAATTACTCAAATTCCTTACCACTAAAATGATTCTAGTGGCTTGTGTTACAGTATAATTAGGTTAGTTGATAATTAGTTTATTTGTGAGTCTTTAGTTGCATACGCATGTTATTAATGTGTTAGTAGTAATTAGTTACTCTTTCTATATTATATATAGGGTTTGATGTTTATGATATTATAGGAAATAAAATTATTTTTTACACACATATAAAAAATGTGTGGGACCCGTGAAAGAATATGTAAAAAAGAGAGAGAGAAAAAAATGAGCCACATACACTTTTACATGTGTATAGAAGATAATTTTATTTCTTATAATATGATAGATATAAAACCCATAAGAATTATATATTATGTTTGTGTCACATGCATTTTACTATTTTATCAATTTTATATTTTTATTCTCTCGTTTTCAGAATTTTTTTTTTGCCATGTTTTTCGAGAGTTTACTCCGATGCTTAGTGCTGTTTGTTTGACCTTTTAAAAAAAGTGACTTTTATCTCTTTCTTATTTTAAAAGTGCTTTTTACAAAAGTTAAAGCTATTTATATTTTTATAAAAATATTTAGTTTTTGAAAAAAATATTTGGCTTTTGACTTCTGCTTTTTGTAGAAGTTAAAATTTTTAGTTTCTGAAAAAAGTAAGTTTTTGGCTTTTTTTGTGACTTCTGCTTTTTTTAAAAGTAGACATCCAAATGAACTAAAAATGAGAAGTGCTTTTTTTCAAGAAAAAAAGTAACTTTTGAAGAAAAAAAAGCTCATCCAAACGGGCCCTTAGTCAATGTCCCTCAATACCTTGCTCAAAATTGGAAATCACATGAGGGAAAATATTTATTATGGTCTAGGACCATCCAATAGTCTGGTGCTCCTTCTCACCTTATCAATTTTTTCTTTCTTTTTTTATCGCTATTATTTTTTCTCTTTTCCAATTTTACTCCTCCAATTACACTAAAAGACCATCTAAAAAATAGTGATCCCAGATCACAATAAATAATCTCCACGTGAGGAAGTAAAAAGAGAATCTCCCCTAGTCGTCAATGTAAAATAATAATTACAAGCAATAAAGCTATTCTGGTTTTGCGTGTTAGCTGGGAATGCCAACATGTGACACGTTCTTTGCCCCCGTAAGCTTTGGATAATGCCAAAGATGAACTTCTATTACGTGATGAGACAACTCGTAATCGCTATTCAATTACGTTAATGTCATGGTTATACGCTAGCGTGGTTCGTGATTTTCCACAATATTATGATAATAAATGAACCATATTAATTTGTTTGGTTGCGGATTATTACTTGATTTCCCTGAGGCCTAATATGCATAAACTTTCGCATTAAATTGATGAATGAGTTGTTACGAAAGCTAGTTGCGATACACACACAAAACAGAGCCACATATTTTGTTTGGTTATTTGACTTTAACAGAAGTGAATCCGTTTATGTGAGTTCTTTTGATGATTAGGTGAATGGTAGTTTCAACTGACAATTACGATTGCTGTATACCAAGTGGGTTTCTACACTAATTCGGTTTGTTTTGACATTTTTTTGAAGTTCTACAAAATAATTTTGTCATAGGTATAATAGGCTGTTAAATAAGTAAACTTTTCTAAATTTTTTATTGCATAGAATTGATTTTAGGTGTGACACCTATTAAATTTTTTTAAAAATATTTATATTTAGGTAAAGGATGAACTTACATGATCGTAAGCAGTGGCGGATCCAAAAAATTAATGAATGGTGGGCACTTAATATATAAGTTCAAGTACAGATAGATCTGAGTCTGGTCTGAAATGTGACTTGCAAGTAGCTGCCGGCTGACTGAGTCCGATTTAGATCTAGATCTGGACGAATTGCGACTCAACTGGTCCGACGATGGAGGAAGAAGCAAATGTTCCAACTTTCAATAACTAAAATTGAGGAGGTTTGAAAGGAGATAAACAGTATGTAGATGCAAACGATCGGTATGGAATAGAGTTCTCTGCTATTAGGTTTAGATAATGAAGGTAGAGGAGGAAAAAAAAACTCACAGGAAAATAAAATAAAAAGAGAAAAATTAAAGGGGTAAGATATCGTAACAACCAACTAGAGTTACTATTAATATTACTACCAATCAATTTCACTGTTAGATCGATTATAACAGTTATATTAATTTTTATCTTTATATGGTTATGATTCCCATATTTAATGTAAAAGCATTAAATATGGGAAATCATAATCATACAAAGGTGAAAATAAATATAAAGTATTAAATATGAGGAATCATAACCATACAAAGATAGAAATAAATATAACCGTTGTATCAACATAATCGATCTAACGGTGAAATTGATTGGTAGCAATATTGGTAGTAACCCTAATTGGTTGTTACAATATCCTACCCCTAAATTAAATTGGAAAAATTTGAATTTTAAGAAAATAATATTTTTATATTTTTGCATCATATTTTAAGGGTGGGCACTTGCCCCCTTCTAATGAACCTAGATCCGCCTCTGATCGTAAGTCTTTCACCTGTTGGAATTTATGTTGACAATCTATTGGTTATGAATAAGAAGTGAGTTAAGGAAGAAAAGAGAAAAGGAAAGTTGAAGATGTGTGTGGGTTTAAGAAGTTGAAGGGGTGAAGAGTTTATAAGCTCCCACCTCACTCTCCTATATTGACCCTTGGGTCACTACACATTTTGTAGAGGGGGAGGAGCTAGGTGGGCTTAGGTCCACCACACGCGCGTAAGCTCGGCTCGTCTCGACTCGGTTCATATATGTAAATAAAAATTATTTTTTAATTTTTTTGTCCAAAAATGCCCCCGTTTCTACCCGTCGGTTTTTTGAGCGTTTTTGAACCGAACCGGTTCTTACCTCCATTTTTCAAACCCAAACGTTTCTACTCACCGATTTTTTGAGCGTTTTTGAACCGAACCGGTTCTTACCTTTAGCGAACCGGTCACCGATTGTGTCTGCTCATCGAACCGGTCACTGGTTGTACCTGTTCACCGAACCGGTGACCGGTCGTACCCGTTCGCGGCCCGTCAGTCACTGCGATTCTCCGCTGGCAGTTGTTCATCGTGACCGGCCATTATAAATAGACACTGACCCCCCAGAAATTCAATCCGGTTTTTTGCACTGAAACTCTGCCGGAATTTTTCTTCCCTTCCGATTTGCATATTTCTGTTCTTCCTCCATTGTAATCCCTCTGGCACATTGTTGTGTTCGTTTGTGCTGTTGATTGGTAGTGTCGCCACTCTTCAGACGAAATTCGTTCTATCCTGGGAGACAAGTGCCCATCAACCATTGGCATCAGTGAGGGGGCGAATTGTCTTAAGGAGACATGTTCTTTGGGCTCAGATTTAATTCCTAATTCTGCACTCATTCTTTATCTGTCTGTTCCATACTACTTACAACAAGTAAGTCTGTTATATTTTTCCATTATTGCACAGTATAATTCTAATCATTTATCTCTTCTGCTTTATACATGGGTTCAAACCTTTCAGTGATGTAATATCTCCCACTGTCTTCAATAACACCACCCGCTATTAATATTTTATCTCATTTTTTTCTAAAAGTTTAATTTTTTAATACATCAACTATTAATTACGAGCAAGTCAAGTGAGACTACTGACCAATACAGGGATAATATTTCTCTAATAAGATGGAGATAAGTTTATCTTTTGTATTTATATGAAAATAGATGAAACCTATTTTTTTTATTTCTCTTTCTTCTCTTCATATTGGTTAGGGTTCATCCACTCTCATGTGAGTACAAGAGATAAATTATCTTCATCTTTCAGGAGAAATATTAATCCTGACTAATAATGAATATAAAATTGTTAAACTTACACGGGGATTATGCCTCTTATATTTATATTTTGAAAATAGTTTTATTTTATCATTTAAATAAAATTAATTATTTTAAAATATTTTTAAACATAAATTAATATTTTTAACATAAAATCTTTCAAAATTATTATTAAATAAGATTAAGTACTATTAAACACTCTGAACATCAAGATTTTATTTTATTTTTTGGTATTTTATGAATGACATGGCGATTGATTATCAATGTCGTGTTTGAGCTTTGATCGCCTGCGATTTATGAAATTTTCAAATCCAATGAAGAGTACAAAATGCCACAACAATCCAATTTCCAATCATATATAAGATAAAAAGAAAAAGAAAAAGAAAATGTTCTAACGCAACTTCTACCCAACGTATATTGGGAACTTGACATAAATGGTTGCGCAAGTATGTATCAATGTTTTTATTTTGATTTTAAAATTCCTCACTGTGATTAAAGACTACTTGTTTACTAAACTAATCATTAGAGACGAGATTAGCATCCTAATAGTGCTTTGACTGGAAACATGACAAGGGGAAAATCACGTAGTTGAAACTTTTAACACATACAACACGGGTCAAGCAGAAAGGATTTATTAAATCATGTGGTTTGTTGATTGTTGTATAATGTATACCTTCGGTTCCACCGTTCGTCGAATTTTTAAGATTAGAATTTTACATTAATTTTTTAAATATTATCGTGTCATTTTATTAGTTTTTAAATTTTTATCACTAAGTTATTTCTTATCGCTATATTTTTTTATAAGAAATTAAAATAACGATTCAAGAATTTAATAATTATTTAGATTTTTTGAAAATTAATTTAATAATAAAAATATTTCAACAACATGTGACCATTTAAAAGTTTAATTTAACTGCCGGTTGACTTGCTCATTTATTTATTTAACTATGTTGATGGGAAATTATATCACTGCTTACGCCATATAATACATTGTATGTAGCAGGAAGGATTAATTAAAGGGAAAAGTTCACCCATGCCCCTGTGATTTGTTTCAGAATCATTTATGCCTATGTGGTTTTTTTTATCACATATGTCCCTGTGCTTTGTAAAAAATAAGAAATTACAGGGGTATATGTGATAAAAAACATACCCTTTTACAAACTACATGGGCATATGTGATAAGAAAAATACCACAGGGACATAAGTGATTCTGAAATAAACCACAGAGACGTTGGTCAACTTTTTCCTTAATTAAATTAAGTGGCTTTGTTGTATACCTCTTTTTTTGGCACATACTTTGTTACGCCTTCAGCTCCACTTCCGTTGTTCTTTTAATATCCTTCGTGTTGTTTAGTGGTATAGTGTGTGGGTTGAATTCTTTATTTATTTATTTTCATGTGGTGGGGTCTTTTGTTCAAATTGAAGTTACTACTATATCTTTCAATTACTAAATTTTTTATTTAGTTTTTATTTATAATAGAACTGATTTTTATGGATTAAACATGCAATCCATTTTAAATATAACTTAAGTAACTCCAAAAGCTTCTTATTTTGAACTTTAAAAGAAAATAATTAAAAAAAAATCATATAGGGTTGGTGAGATACCCCCTTGGACAATTTGTCATCAATACTAGAAATAGTGACCACAATGTCACGTTTTGTCAAATTTTTTATCCAAATGTCACGCGAATAGTATTTTTTACCAGACTGTCACGTGTCATAATTCGCTACCACTGGTAGCGAATTTTGTGGCCAATAATTTCATGACACATGGTCATATTGTAGACCAAATTCGTTACCAGTAATAGCGAATTATGACATGTCAGCTTTTTCCTGCGAAAGTATGTCACGTGTCAAAAAATTATTCGCGAACATAATTTGCTAAACAGAGTAGCGAATTACTATCTCCTTGACAAGTGTCATTCTTGCTGACTGTGCATTATGACATGCCATAATTCGCTACACTGTGTAGAGAATTATTTGCAAGCATATTTTGCTACATAGTGTAGCGAATTATCCCACATGGCATTCTGAAAAAATTTACTATTGATGTGACAGTCTGATAACTTTGTTAGTTAAATATGACAAAATGGTCACTGTTCCTTGATACTATATGCTGGTGTATCACATTTAATATTATAAGGCCCAACGCTAGTACGAACCAAGAAGGACTTTAATTACATTCTGGTTGGTCAAGCCTAGTAACAGAAACTCAAGAAGAAGAAACAAGAAACCAAACTTCTGTTCTAACAAATTCGCCTTGTTGGGCCTCGTCAGTTCTCATCGCTTGTCTTCTTTACATTGCAAATTTTTTTCTATGGGCCTAATGAGGCCCAAGGATGACTCGGACATGCTTCTGATGGATTTGGAGCTGCGTGTGGCCTTTGATAACTTCGCCTCTGCCGTAACGTAACGTCTACAAAAGAAGTTTTGTCCATAAAAAACGCGAAGACGAGACCAGACACGCGTTTTTCTTACGTGCGACAAACAACGCATTTCATCACGTGGGAAGGGAGAATGAAAATATCGCGATATTTCAGGCAGATGAGATATTTTAACCTTAGGAATAGGAATAGCAGAATAGTCGGTTATCCAAAAAGAAAAAGAATGAGCACAATAGCCAATAAGAAGAGACCACGTAGCTAGTTACACGGCTTGTGAAGTGGGAGTTCTGTCACTTCTGTGTGCTTTTATTGCTTTTCACGCTAAAGAAATGGGAAAAATTGGCTGGGTGGGGACCACAACCCACTGTGTGATCCATTCAAAAATCTACAGTACCGGAATATCTGGTTAGACGATTATACCCTCAGATATGGAGAACATGGCTATCCTCAACACGTCATACTTGCTTTTGTTACCCCAACTTGCCCCTTTGGAGTGGATACTTATTAAAAATTGGAGTAAATTTTTTTTTTATTTTCAGCAAATTTTACGATACCTACTTTAATTTTAATAAATAAAAAGATTTTTTAAAAAATTTAAAATGTGATCTTTCACAAATTTAAAAAAAATTCACATTAATTCATCAAAAATATTAGAATAAGTTCACTTTAAAATTTTTAGAAACTACAAATAGTCTTTTTATTTATTAAAAACTAAAGCAGATATTATAAAATTTACTGAGAATCTAAAATGATATTTACTCTAAAAATTAGTTTGAAAAAGAAAAGAAACCCAGCCTCGGAATCAGAATACGTAAACTTGTGGAGAAGGATTGAAAATATACGGACCTAGAAAAAGACATCCTAACCAAAATAAATACGCCTTAAACAAGGATCATGGACATCACATATGAAAGGAAGTCATTGCTCCACCACAGTTAACTTGAATCAGGGTATAAGTTATTTCAAGTGAATCCCAAATTACATTATTTTGAACGGGGAAATGTTGTACTTATAATTTTTTTTATAACCTCTTGTAATTATATATTAATATTGTTGATTTTCATCAATTAACGATTATTATTTTCACAAATTAAATTCATTAATTAATTATTAATTCACAATAAATGATAACCGTTGATTGATAAAAATCCACGGTATTAAGATATGGTCGTAAGAGATTGTAAAAAAAAAATTGTAAGTATAACATTCTTTATTTTAAATTAATAGAAAATGTTTATGTAACTTTGTTTTTTTTTTTTATCAGAATTTTACTGAAATATTATTTATTAATTTCTCTAAAATTATAAAAATATCATTCATTAATTTAAAATGACATAATTTTAAAAGTGACAGGAGATAAATTATTTTTCCGTATATTATTTGTAACATGCAACTGTTTTGTTTTTTAATAGTTAATTTATCTTTAATTACAAGTGAGACTAGTTAATTGGTCTTAAATGGCCTATAAGCTGCAAAGGCTATTAGTGTAAATCAATGGTAACCCAAAAATTGAACATGTTGCACGTGGTGGGATAATCACGTAATCACACCTGTTTCGGAAGCTACTCTCTCTCTCCCCCCCCCTGCGAACTTTCCCTTCTCAAAAGCTTATAAATTGGTATTTCGAGTTTCGTTCTTCATTTCTGCAAATCTCAAACACCTTTAGCTGTCTGATTCAATCCACTCGATCTCATCATAACCATCATTTCCTCAATCTGTAAGTAAAGCTATATCATTGTAAATTTCCATTCCCACTCTTAGTTATAAACTTAGAATCTTCCCTTTCTAGATTTATTATTCTTCTTCTTCTTCTTTAATTTTCCCCATACAATTACATATTATTTCCACACAAACAAAGAGTCGTAAATAACTAAATTATTGATTTTTAATAGTTCCAAATTGTTTCGTTTTCTGGGGTGTGATTATTTGATCATACAAATGACCACTGGTAGCTGTATTGGAATCTCTACCATGAAGCCTTGTTGTAGAATCCTAAGCAGTTACAAAAGCTCGTCGCTTTTTGGGTTTTCTCCAACCAAGTTTAATGATTCAACAATCATGTGCATCTTGTCCAAATCACGCCATCCCAACTCAAGCAATAGCCATAGATACTACACCTTTAATACTAAGATTGTAGGGTTCATACGTGTGACCAATCAGAATCGGAGAGATTTTAACGTTTCCGGTTCAAATTGGGCTCATTCTAGGAATTTTAGCACTAGTTTTTGTGTCAATATTGGTAGTGTTAGGCCTAGGGTTGTTTCGATGATACCGAATGTAGCTTCAGATATTAGAAACCATTCTACATCGGTTGATTCTCATGTTAATGACACAAGCTTTGAGAAGATTTACATTCAAAGTGGCTTGAATGCGAAACCATTGGTAATTGAAAGAATTGAGACTGATCAAACTAAATTAAAGGAAGTCTCTGAAGAAAGACATGACGGATCATATGTAAATATAGATATTAGTGAGAATAAGGTTGAGAGGGAGGTGTCTGAGATTGAAAAGGAAGCTTGGAAGTTGCTTCAAGGTGCTGTTGTCACTTACTGTGGGAATCCGGTTGGCACTGTTGCAGCTAACGATCCTGCTGACAAACAACCACTGAATTATGATCAAGTCTTTATCCGTGATTTTGTTCCATCAGCCCTTGCCTTTCTGCTCAATGGTGATGGGGAAATTGTCAAGAATTTTCTACTTCACACATTGCAATTGCAGGTATGTTATGGCCTTAACAGCTCATTTAGATTTTCACTGCATACCTTTATTTGCTGTTCTTCTACAGATTAGTTTCTCCTTTAGAATGTTTGAAGTTTTGATCATGCTTTTGGAAATAAATGCCCTCATTTCAGATTTATAACTTTTAAAGACTTCTTTCTGTAAGCACTGCTAATTTACATAGTGTTTAGTCTGTTGAGATGATGCAGTTTAGTTTTGTTGCCACATAGTAAATGACAGATGATCCTGCCTATCTAATAATTGATAGTTCAACGGGTTTTAGGGATGGATTGTTTCTTCTATGTGAATAAATGAAAAGATAAGGCATCATATCTCTGGTTATCTTTGTTACTTTTCTCATTTTGAATTGTCTGGTGTTAGACGTCACTGCTGAAATGTCTAAATACTCCTAACTCTATAAACACATATCATTTTTTCATCATAACTCCTGGTAAGTGCCTTGCTAGCTTGTTTTGCTAACATATATCTCAAACTAAACATGTAACCAATGAGTAGGAGGGAAGGAGTATCATTTAAGGTGTTGTCAACAAAGGATGTTGATGAAGCTGTTATGGGGTTTAAGTTAATAGCTCTTGGCACACTTGTTCCTCTTTTAATATTTTGATTCAAATCAATTCGCCAGAGTTGGGAGAAAACTGTTGACTGCTACAGTCCAGGGCAAGGATTGATGCCAGCGAGCTTCAAAGTTAGAACTCTGCCTCTTGATGGAAGCAATGAAGCATTTGAAGAAGTTTTGGATCCTGATTTTGGTGAATCAGCTATTGGCCGTGTTGCACCTGTTGATTCGGGTAAGTTATTTGTTATCATGGAAGCTAGGGCATGGTTCTATTCCATGAAACTACACTGTCATTAATATGTTATCCTCTTTTCCCAGGAGAGTCTTACTATCTTTTTGCTTTTCAAAAAAAAAATTCACATCACTTCTTCTTTTTACATTCCAGCTTAAGGCCAAAATCTTAAAGCTTATGTTGAATACTTTGTTAACAGGATTGTGGTGGATTATATTGTTGAGAGCATATGGGAAGCTAACCGGTGACTATGCATTGCAAGAAAGAGTGGATGTCCAGACGGGCATAAGACTGATTCTTAAGTTGTGTCTAACAGATGGATTTGACATGTTTCCTTCTCTATTAGTCACTGACGGTTCCTGCATGATTGATAGAAGGATGGGTATTCATGGTCACCCTCTTGAGATCCAAGTAAGCTGTTTGCTCATTATCACTGTATATGTTAGGAAGTAGAAATCATCTAGTATTATGCCCTTTAATGGATTGGTGCTAAAAGGGGAATTCTTTCATGGGATAATATGCTTTCCTGCTCTGTATTTGGAGCAGCATCTTCTTCGCTCAGTTAGATTCCTTGTGCAAGAACAAGTGATGTCACTGTAATTCAAGAAAACTTGTGAGCCTTAGATTAAACTATGATCAGGAATTCTAAAACGTGTTATTTTTCTTTTACTCACTGTTGGAAAATGATTGACATTACTTTTTATATTAAAACTGGTTCACTGTTTTAGAGCTTTCACAATTGTGCATTACTGAATAGTTTCTGCTTACTAAAACATCTTTATACAATTAATTTTAAATTGGATTGGGTTAGGTTGTGGCATGGTGGACTGTCTGCCATAACCTTTTCCCCATGTCTCATGGGGAAAGTTTTGTCTGTGCATTCACAATTATTCTGTATTATGTTAGATGATTGATAAGTCAAAGGTGAATTGGGAATTGTTGGTTAGGCATCTTTGTTCAAAATTTAGATCAGAGATTCAGAATTTTGAACCATAGTTGTCTTTCCTCTTGCAATGATAATGCCATGTAACATGTAATACTTGTCTGGAAGAGACTTAGGATAATAACTAAAGCTAGTGACCTCCAAAATGGGTTAACTTTTTTATCATTGATTGAGTTCTATCCCTTGTTTCCTTTTTCTTACATGTTGGATCCTTCCTGTCTGAATACATCCCTCTTTGCTTATAAATTTCTCTTTGTGTGGTTTTGAATTGTACATTTGCAGGCATTATTTTACTCAGCTTTACGCTGCTCTCGCGAGATGCTGATAGTCAATGATGCAACTAAAAATTTGGTGGCTGCCATTAGTAATCGCCTGAGTGCACTCTCCTTTCATATGAGAGAGTATTATTGGGTTGATATGAAGAAGATTAATGAAATTTATCGCTACAAGACGGAAGAGTATTCTACTGATGCTGTCAACAAGTTTAACATCTATCCCGAGCAAATTCCTTCATGGCTAGTAGACTGGATCTCTGAGGAAGGTGGATACTTCATTGGCAATTTGCAACCTGCTCATATGGACTTCAGGTTTTTCACAGTTGGAAACCTTTGGGCCATTGTTTCTTCTTTAGGCACAACAAGACAGAACAAGGGCATTTTGAATTTAATAGATGCTAAATGGGATGATCTCATTGGTCAAATGCCCCTCAAGATATGTTATCCGGCGCTGGAGGGTGAGGAATGGCGTATAATCACTGGCTGTGACCCCAAGAACACGTAAGGCTCTTTAAAATTTCTTTTCCTTTTTGACATGGTTGTTATTTTAACTAAGAGTAATGCTACAGCGACAACCCTTTTTATACAAACTCAAAATTGTGTCATGCACACCATTGAAACAAACAGTCAATGATCCAATATCTTGACAGAGATAGTTGTGATATGTTGTATCACAAGGTTTTGGTTGTTACATTACTCTTTCTCAAAATATCTGTTTGCTATGTGCTCCCTTTCCTGCCATTGGAAGTTACGTACAATAATCATTTTCTGTAAACTGCTTGCAGCCCTTGGTCATATCACAACGGTGGATCTTGGCCGACACTTCTCTGGCAGGTGAGCTTGATATTTCTGTAGATAATTCATTATTTTTTTTTAGTAAATATCAAATGCCTTTGTTTTGAATTTATTGTTTAGACTGATAAAGCAATTGGAAGCCTATTATATATCTCCCTTTGCTGAAGAGGAAACGAACTCTATGTCATTGTTTTATTTCTATTTCTCTTTTTCAATTATGCTTACTTTGTCAAAATCCAAGAAGCAATGACTTCCTATTCAATTGGTCGCTTGAAGCCTTTGGATTTTCAAAGAGTAAGGCTCTTCTGTCTTAATGAACTGACACTTTTCGTCTTTAAACTTCAGTTCACGCTAGCCTGCATGAAGATGGGAAGGGTTGATTTGGCACAGAGGGCTGTGGATTTAGCAGAGAAAAGGCTTTCTGTGGATAAATGGCCAGAGTATTACGATACCAGAAATGGAAAATTTATAGGCAAGCAATCCCGGTTGATGCAGACATGGACAATTGCTGGTTTCCTGACCTCAAAGATGCTTTTAGAGAATCCAGAGAAGGCATCCTTGTTGTTTTGGGAGGAGGATTTTGAACTTCTTCAGAACTGTGTTTGCATGCTTAACAAAACTGGTAGAAGGAAGTGTTCCCGTTTTGCTGCAAGATCTCAGATTCTTGTTTAGTGACAATTAAGAATCTCTCCATACTATCTTCTTCAGTCTCTGGCTCGTGGCAACTGTTGGGGAGGAAACAGTGTTACCGTTTGTACTTTCAAAGTGTCCGAATTCATTAATGAATTGGTTGTCATGTTGTTTAGTGACAACGGCTAACTGTGTAACCTAGTTCCGTTGCATCATTAATTATGCGGTGTAACTCATTCCACGTAGATTCTACTTTAACTGCATCTGTTATGTCGCTTCACTCTGTATCAGATTTGAGCAGTATCCACATTAACTCTTTCATTTATTTATTTTGTTTAGTTTTTTTTTTTAGCTATCCATCTATATATTTATTTTTCAATTAGAAGTGATGTGTAACTGCATGCCCCTTTTGGTAATCGACGAACCGGGAGGGTTTCGGATAATTTATAAGTGTTAAGATTTCCATGTCTATTTTGTTTTTTTCTTTTTCAAAAAGAGTAACGTATCATGAATTATTTACACAGTAGTTTTGTATTAGATTTGTGATCTATCACATGCAATTAATTACGCCAAAACTTAAGTTGTTTCGTGCTGTTATAAATTAGTTGTTACCAAATAAGGAGGACGAGCAAACATTGACAAGATCTTAAGTAAAATCAGAAGGGAATTAATAAATCGTAAAATGTAAAATCGTATTGTAAAAAAATCGTTTGAAATATTAATAAAATCATTTTGATGAAAAAAAAAATCATAAAATCGTAATGATAAATCGAGATTTTAACAACAATGAATATTGGTAAAACTCACACGTTCGAAGTTGGAAAATAATCTTTTGCATACAAGGCCGTGTGATGTTAGGTTTTACCAAATAAAATTGCTGATCTCCCAGTATCTCTACATAGGTTGTTTTTATATACTTTGTTTAATGTTCATCAATTTGTTTTTAATTAATATAGGAATTTCTATTTTTATTTTTTTAAAATGTGCTTGTGAGAAGTGTGTGACAATATCTGTGCTCAAATAACATTAATAATGATTCATGAGGGATCTGTGTAGATGTTTACGTGTTCTCCTTCAAAGAAAGTTTGATACAATTAATTTTTGCAATCATGTAAAGACACTAAAAACAACGAATCGGAATACAGAGAAACTTCAAGAGAGAGAGAGAGAGAGAGAGAGTAATTGATGATTGAAGAACAGAAGTGCTAACTGAGTTTAGATGGTTGAACAGTAACTTTCATAGGCTTGTAAAGGGTATGAAAAAATAGTTGGCAGATTTAGGCAAGCATACCACCTCCGAAAGGACACCAAAACACAAAAGGGGAAGAAGGTTGACATTTTGGTATTGCAACAAAAACAACTTTTCACTGCTCATGAGCTGATTACTCTAATTCTTTGCAGTTTCTGAAAAGGTCAATGCGGCTGTCTCCAAGCCTCAGTGAATAGGTGGCTTTCTTATAGTCGGCCCAAGTGAATGGTCGGAAGAGTGAGGGCCTCTGTGGTGTAACCATAACTGGTGGAGCAACAATGCATGCATTTAGTGGTGGAGCCCCAAAATATGCCATTGACATTCTTGATTTGTATGAGTTCGTCATTGCCCTGTGTCTCACGCTCACAAATCTTCCATTTGTCATCACCTTACACAACACCACCCACTTAACCAATCAGTTTCTTTTTTAGTTCCAACTCTTCCACCAAAGTTTAACCGTGTAACTTGTCATCAACCCAACATTATATCTATATATAAATTCCTATTTTAGGAGAAAAATAAAACCGTCTCTACTCATTTTACAATTTATATACAAATATTATAGGATAATCCAATCATTAATAAGAGAATATTTTAATCCCAGCTTGTTAGCACATTTATTTATCTGATTAATTGATGCTGTTGAAATTCAATCCAATAGTGTGTGGTAAAAAAGCAGCGATTCCCATAAAGTATTGGTGCTAGCTTATAAAACAGGCCCCCCCCCTAGTCCCCCCCTACCCTTAAGCAAAATAAATCAAGGGTTGTGGGGTTTGAAAATAAAGCATTATAAATAGAGAGGGTAGGAATAGGCATAGGAACATACCTCAAGTACATCACCCACATTAACACAGAAAGCTGAGGGGTCAGGGTTGACTGGGATCCACACCCCATCTTGAAGAGAGATTTGGAGACCACCCACGTCGTTGGATCTAAGAATGGTCAAAATCTGAGGGTCAGAATGCTCCCCAAAGCCAACTTTGCTATAGTTGTAGGAATGAGACTTGTCCCTATCCTTGCAGTCTCGATTAAGTATAGGTGGGTAGTGATTGAGCCTCAAGACTGAGTCACTATCAATATCCCTTATCAACCTGCTGAAAACCATTGTATCAGGGACCCCCAGGCCCTCTGCCATTAGCACCAAAATTTCACATGCTAGCTCCCTCACTGCTTCTGTGTAAGCACTCACCGTAGAGCTGTCATGTGCAATCACACAGTAATATACTCAGAAACCTATAGCTATAACAGCTGGTAGTTTTGTTCAAAGCAAAAGCAAAAGCAAAAGCAATGCTATTGCTCAGAGAAGGAGGAAACATAACTAGTGTGTTTGTTTTGCAATACAAATATTTGGCAATTAAGGAAGCTAGCAATTATAAACACACAACACAAGACACTACTTTTACTAGAGCTAGCTGTGAAGTGCAGGTGAATCTTTTGAAGTAGCAGAGTGTGGTTTTTGAACTGAACTCACGCTCTGCCACTGCCACTACTTAATCTGGGTCTGACTCACTCACTGACTAGTCACTGCATTGCCTGCACCTGGCTCTTTTCTCTTCTTGCTTTGGATATTTCGTAAGGAAATTAATTACAACCTTTTTTTTAACACTTTTGGGAAATACTTTTTTTCTTTACTTATTAATTTAATTTCAGCTTTTACATTTGATTTGATTGAACATATTTCTGATATGTCAATCTGAAGCTTCAACCCTTTAACCAAAGGATTTTGTTATCCATACATTTATAATTAAATTCACACATTTTTTCTGGGCACTGTATTTCTCATTTACGATAGATAAAATTATTTTTTACACACATACATAAAATTATATAAAGTCACATAAATACATATGAAAAGAAAAGAAAAGGAAAATTACATAAAATCTGTATATTTTTATGAGTTTTATTATTCTTCTTCAACATAAGATAGGTATCTTATGTTGTAGAGATAAAATAGGTGGGTCCCACCATTACAAGAAAAAAGAAAAAAAAAAAGTGAGGTATGAAAATCGAAAGTGAGAGAGTAGGAGAAAGTAATCTTACGTAAAAGGAGAGTAATATTTCCCTATTTTTATATGTATAAAAAATAAAAATTATTTACTACAAAGTGAAATTACTTAAACCCTATTTTTATTGGGAAAAGTGTCTATCATTTAAAATTACACAACTTACATCATTTCACTCTCACAAAGAGGTGGGACCCACACTTTTATTTTTTTTTGTCAACTCTCTCTCCTCCTTAATCTATCTCTTTCTCTCTCTTAAAATGACACAACTTTACATCCTTTAAAATTATACACACTTTTCCCATTTTTATTACACTTATTTTCAAAAGTAACATTTCTCCTCTTCTATCCAGCAAAAACATTTATCTTGTCCAAACGGTATAATTTTTCTACCTTTCCTTCTCTGATTCTCTCTTTCTTTCTTTTATATAACCATAAATGAATTAATTCAACACACTAGTTCTGGCGGATGAGTGTTGACATGACCAGAACTTTCAGGAAAAGAGGTGAAGTATCTCTGACATACCATCCCCACCTCCTAGGAGTACCTCTCTCTCCCCCCCATAGTCCCATGTGCAACATACATGAATGTTTAAAAGCCCACGTTTCCTAAACTTTCTCCCATGTCTTTTATTTCTCTACTTAAGCTAAAAAATGATTTCATAAATAAGTTCAAATTTTGTGATGTTTGCAGGACATAAAATACATAAAAGTGTGTGTGTGTGTGTTTTATGTGTTTAGGAAAGGATGACAAAAATTAAACCCTCCATGAATATACCAAGAAAAGCCTTCGTTTCTCACTACTTAGCAAACTGATAAAGAACACATGTTGTTGCTACTATAAACGCTGAAATGCATTAGAAAACTTTTATTCTCGATTGACCATCAATATAGTAATCGAAGCTAAAGTCTGGCAAGGCATTTAAAAATTGAAGTGAATAAGACAATTGAAACTTATAAATTCAGTTCTTAATATAAGTCTTTAAATTAAAAAAATAAATGCTTTGCATATGATCGTTCGAATACCATTTTTGTACTACTCTCAACCAAAAGAAACATACAAGTCGTATAGTAAACAAATAAAAGTAAAAGAAAAACAGCAATATAAACATTTTCTAAGCCAATAAAATGAGATTACTGTTCACATTTCCCAACCCTAACATGTGGTTATCGTTAAAACTAGATTTGAAGTATGAATAGTACTTTTGAGGCAGATATCCAAATAATAATATTATTCCACGGATTTCATTATTAAGGTTTGAAAAAACAAATTAATAGAGCTATTGACAAGCTCAACTTGTAGCATATATAATGCAGATTGACTGCTTGCAATATATGCCATTGTTTAAAGAATGGTTGGCGGGGAAAACGTTGAAACTCTGAAGCATCATTCTGTCTCCGTTCTTTGCTGGTCATATACAACTCATAGGAAGGTGGTACCAAAATGAAACATTATAATAATTCATGGAACTGATATTGTAACCGGGTATATACATATATGCTGGCACTAACTTACTAGCATGGTCCATAACATAACAAAAAGAAATACCAAATATGTATGCATGAACTTGTCACAAAAAAAGCTATAATATTCAAAACCAAGAGCATGATGGTTCAGGGGCTTTTCTTGAACCAAAACATAAGATAATAAATGTTATAGTGTGTGGGATAATGCCAGATAGAAAAGTACTCATGAATGCTCATATATACCTGAAGTTTGATGGGTCAATATTGGATATGCTTTTGGATATCTGAGCAATGGATGGAGTTGTAGCATTGAGGAGAAGGTACTCGACCTCACCCATGTCTCCATTGAAGCCTATGTTCTTGCAGCCATAAACAGGTGCAGCCATTTTCTTTTGGGTACCTGGTTTTGCAAAGAAACTAAACCCTGCTTCTTCCATTTTGGCTATAGTTTCATGGCTGATACCATGGTTGATCACCTTGAAGAAACCATACTCTTCACACGCTTTCACAATGAGCTTTGTTACCTCTGACCTTTCAGCTGTAAGGTCTACTATGGGAAGATCAGTGGGTAAAATCCTTTCACTCCTGATTGGGTTTGGAGAAGCCAACACCATATCTAATCCTCTATGGAATTAAACACACAATAAAAGAGTGAAAGGGAACACAAGGTGTTGAAAATGGAAAACTCGGGTTGGTTCTTCTGAATCTTTTCTTGTTCCTTAACTAGTATAGAACTTGGAGCTAGACATGTTAATGAGTTGGTAAATGGTGGGTTATATATATGAGGAAAGAAAACTAGCTATAGAGAGAAAGACAGAGCGAGAGAGAGAAGGGTTGTGTGAAATATGAAGAAGAGAAGGAAGGTAGGGAAATATGATCTACAATAATGGGATATTTATACAGCAAGAATGTGAGAGAATCTACAGGAAGGAACGAGATTAAAAATATTAAAAAAATGTAAATAATAAAATCATGATAGTTAAAATTGTTGTCCCCACAGTTTTAAAAAAATTCACATTAGTCTATTAAAAAACTAAAATAGATTCATTTTATATTTCATACAAACAAGATGATTAATTTTTTATTTTAAAGAATTAAAATGAGAATTATATTTTTTTATTAAAGATCCAAAAAAAACTTTACTCTTATATATATAAATTTTAAAGAATATATAATATAATTTATAACAATTTATAAATATAACTTCTCCTTGGTAATCTAAGTAAAAAAAAAATTGTTGTTGTTTAATGGGGGATTGGTGAATTTATGTACTTTAATGAAGTACAACTATCAAAATTCTCACTGAAGAACGTTGACTGTTTGTATCATTTATTTTACACAAATTCTTCCTTTTTTGTTTACCTTTATTAACATCTTTTTGACTTACTTCGCTTTCCCTTGTCCTTCCTTCCTCACCTACTTTCACATGCCAAACGTTTTTCTATGGAGCGTGTTTATCTCGTAATAATAAAACCACAAGGAACCCAAATCCAGAAATATCCTCACTACTCCTATAACTAGGAACAAATACTCAACCTTTTTATAGATAAATATTTGGCTATCACTAGGCCAATTAGGCTCCGGTATCACTCTTAGGTGATCTAGTAAAAGCCTGTGACAGTAAATTTCATTTAATTCGTTACCAAATAATGTGAGTCCCAAATTTTCCAATAATGGAATGATATACTCCAAATACGGATAATTTGATTGATAAGAAATTGAATTTAATAAAATAAAGTGAAAAGCAGAAATAATTTAATAAATTTCTTCTAGAATCACTCACCCGTTTCTTCGATTCACATTAATTTGTTTACTTTTGTGCCTTCGAAACTATGCTTTTTATGGTCAGCCATATACTTACTTTAAACAGGCGTCTTCCCATTCCCACAGAATCGAAATCTAAGGGCGAGGTTAATTGGCTCTCACACACATATATATATATATATAAATATTTCTTGCCACTTTAAATAAGATTGTTTATAGCTATTTTTTTTAATTAAGTATGATCAGTCATGTGTTAAAATTGTATTTTTTTCTCTCTGTCACATCAGGCAGTGTATGAGTCAAGATAAAAAAAAAAGAACAGTTTTATTGTTTTAATTAAGTATGATCGGTCATACTTAGTTAAAAAAGTAGCTGTAGATAACCTTATCTTAAGTAGCTGTAGAAATAATTTTCTTATATGAGAAAATTTTCCACACGTCCCTATCAGATTCAAGTGGCAGTGAGTAGTTAGTGACTAGTGAGTACTCACATCTCTTTTAAAGGATCACGATACCATTTTTGAAATTGAAATATCACATCTCGAAAAATACTTCGATGGTTGGTTTATACTTCGTTTTCTTCATTACCCAATTTGGGCCCAAATCTGTAAAGCGTATGCGCCTTTTCAGATGCAATCTTAGCATTTGTGATTCTTACACTTGGAATATTTCTCTCATGGACTTGCCATGTGAAAGTAATGTGACCATGATAGTGAAATATGCAAAGGCCCCATTTCCAAGCAATCTTATACAAGTACACAGTCATTATGTCAATGCTCTGAATTTCTTCTGGAATTACTCTTCTTGATTAATGTCAATGTATCAACATTTTCTATGATGAGTAAACGATTACAACGATGGAAGATGATAAACTTCATTCTCTTTGACTTATAGTAGTGTCCGATTGTATAAAATTAAAAATTATGTCACATATGTATAGAGCATTGATGTGATACTTCATAAAACAATAAATAAATCGGATCAATAAAAATAAATTATATGTTCTTAGGATATACGTTCATTTTATTCTATAAATACATAAAAAGTAACAATATAGTTTTCTAAAAAAATTGATGTTAACTTATTTTCTCAATCACAAAAAATGACATTAATATAATTCATAAATAAAAAGCTCCATGAAAATATTGTTACCATTCACATACAAAAAGACAATTTAATATCTTTTTTCATAAATTAAAGACTAAATATCAACTTTTTAAAGGAACCAAAAGAGTATCACACTCATGTTAGGCGACAGCTTAGGCCAAAATAGGAGAGATTATCATCCACGTGTTAATAGACCTAAACAACAGTCTATGTTAAGTGAGTTTGACATCAAATCTTAATTCAAAACCCATTTATTCATTTGACATCAAATCTGTATTAGATTTATGATTTCTTTTACCTATATATTTTATACTTAACCCATTCATTTCAAATGTGAAATCTTATCACTCATATTTGAAATCGTAGTAGTTTTCAATTAAAAAGTAAATACTCAACCCAACTAATTACGTGACTGATTCAATATCTCATTATCCCTCGGGTGTGAATTCTATAATCTATCATCCCGACCTCAAAGGAAAGATTTTTCAAGTATTCACGAAATTGTCATTGAAAAGTGAGCTCATTAGCACCAGAGGAGTATTCTCGATCAGCAACTTAATATTACGAGATAAATTAAGTGTTTATGTAAAGAACTTTGGGATACACCATCCCAAAAGCTAGCTCAAAGGGTGGGAGTGCCTAAGGTCTTATAAAGACCATACAACTGATGTGAGACTATATATCTCAATACGCTCCCTCACACGAGGGCCCACTGGTTTTGAAGAGTAGACAATGCACAGGCTCACCTGTGCGAACAAAGAAATTCCACTTGAAAGAAAGTGGAGGGCGGCGAGGATCGAACGACTCTGATACCATGTAAAGAATCTTGGGATACACCACCCCAAAAGCTAGCTCAAAGAGTGAGAGTGCCCAAGATCTTATAAACTCCACATTAGTTGCACATACAACCAATGTAAGAGACTATATATCTCAAGAGTTTACTAAAGAGTCATACATTTCAAATTTTAAAAGATGTGGTGAATGAAACTGCGGTGTACAGTTAGGTTTATCGAAAAGAACAATGATTGACCAACTTTTGGATTTTAAAATACATTGCAACTACACTATAAAGCTAATTATATTAATTAGGAGCACCTAATCTCCATCCAAGACTTAACATACCTTGCTTCGGCGTATTTTATTTTAATTTGTTGGTTGACTGTTTAAGTGGTAGGTTAGATTTTCCCCATGCAGTAGATTTTCCCATACTTCAATGCCAAATGCTATTGGGATACCAAAGACAAAGACACTTGGAATAAGCTAAACTATTTCCCCAACATCGGAGAGAAAGTTCCTCCTAAATTCCACCATTCCACATTCATGTTCGTGGGTCTAAACTTGGAGCCAATGTACTGTTTATCTTAGTTTATTTGATGGGGTAGTGTCACATTGTAGTTTCAACTTTCAATTCAACACCCCATGGTTCTTTTTTATAAAGAAATGGTTTATTTGTATTGGAGTTGAGGTCTTTGTTCACGAGTTTACTGCTGGTCAATTAGTGAGGGTTTGGTAACAGGGGTCCAGACCGAGTCCCTCTTTGCCTATCAATTATTTTATTTTATTTTCTGTATAAACTACAAGTATTTTCTATAGAAGGTAATTTTGTTCAAGCCAAAAACATCTACTTTTCATGGTAGAGCTAGCTCTCTCAAAGAATATTTTTTGTATTCAGAGGGACTTAAACCCAAGATTTTTTTTAAGCGGAATCAATCAAGTATATACAACTTGAACCAATTCATATCTGACCGAATTATTATATCACACAATAACTGGCCATCTAAAGCGATAGTACATACATATATAATGGATCATTGGATATATGAGTTTTTTTTTTTATAATACTATTATTTCACATTATTTTCATAAAACAAGAAACATCCATTTTTTTTTTTAAAAAAAAATTCTTCCAAAACTGAGATATAACAAAAATGTATAAAAAAAAAATGTGTGCAATATTTATTTTCATTTTTACAAACACTACCGTTTGTCATCAACTACTTAATGAATAAAAAAATCTAAGAAGAAATAATAATAACAAAAAAAAAACTTAAAAAATGACCCGCTTTTATTTCTTCTTTCCTTAACCCTTCAGATAGGCATGATAATTTTATGGAGTCATAAAGTCACGTTATTATCACATCGGATTGGTATTCAATCTTACAAATGGATCAAAAGTAAAATAAATTAAGTAATGATTTAATTAACTTTGTGGAGAAAATAAAAACAAAGGAAAATAAAATTTGTCTCATGTTACCAAAAAAAAAATGTTAAGACATGTTTCTCCTTTACATAAACAAAGATATGACAAAATTGTAATCCTCTGAAGTTTTCTAAACTACATTCTATAAGAAGGAATGGAAACGAAACGTTTGAGATCAAAATATTTGCTATGAAAAAAAAAAAATGCTCACACGAACAAATTATACGAAAAATGTGTACGGATGACCTGTATTTTTGTTTTATTATTCTTTCGCTGAAGTACTTGTTTTTAAATTTATTAAAAAAAATCAAAATGTGTTCATTAAACCAATTATGTATAAATAAAGGATTCATTTTTTCTCATGTTGGAGTAATTTAGAATTCTCCTGCAAACTATGTATTCTGGATAATACATAGTTATAATATAAGAAAAAATAACTTTTAATATTATAATTATATACTCCAGTCAGTACATAGTTTGCATGAGAACTTCAAATTCCTACAATATAAGAGCCTATTATCCCATAGATAGAAGCTTAAGAAAGTTTGTCATGTTTTGATATATATTTATTTATTTTTCAACATTTTTTTATAATTAAAGATGTTAGTCCTAATACGATAACTATGAATCTGGATACAGGTTCTCGAAAAGCCCACAAAAGTTCTGAAGTCCATTATATAAATAAGAGGTAAAGCCTACAGATATGGAAGTCCCTTTTCTCAATTAAAACCAATTACTAAGTCTAATAACCAATTATGATTAGAGAAAAATGTTTAAAAGTAAATAAATATATAACAAAACATGACAAACTTTTTAGGCTTTTATTTATAGGATTAGTGTTTTTCATCTCCGAGAAATATTTCTATAGTTCAAGCCCATAAAATTTATAAATGCTCTCTCTCACACGTAGAGGAAAAAAAGAAAAAACAGGGATAAGATGATAAAAAAAAAAATTTAATTGTGAGTGGACCAGAAAAAAAATTACATATGCCAGGATCATGTAAAACTTTTCCCTCATCTCCTACTTATTTTCTCCACAAAGTTAATTAAATCATCCACAAAGTTAATTAAATCATTACTTAATTTATTTTACTTTTAATCCATTCGTAAGATTGAATCCCTATCCGGTCTGATAATAATTAACTTGACTTTATGACTTCATAAAATTTGCATGTCTTTCTGAAGGGTCAAAGAAAGCAGAAATAATTTACCAAAAAAAGAAAAAGAAAGAAAGCACAAATAAAAAGCGGGTCATTTTTTATTATTATTTTTTCTTTTGTTGAAACTCGTTTTGTTGGTGATTTGACGTAATTCTCCAGAGAGTCTTCAACAACAAAAAAAGGTAAATAAGGTGAGATGTACTTACAAGATATTTCGGTGCTAGTAAGATTTTATGCAAATAGATTTAACGGGGAGTTTGATACACGGTATTTTTCAGGATTTTTAAAAAATTAATTTTTTTTAAATTTTTAATTTTCAGAAATTATCGTAAACTAAATGTAAAAATTATATTTCTAAAAATCGAAATTCTCGGATAAATTTTTTTTTTCTCTACCAAACGTCTCCTGAGTGTTAAGGAGAAGAAATGCACATTGTGTTTAGAACAAATATCTATAATGGGGGATGACCAATTTTAAAGATGTTCCTAATTGTTCCCTGCAATGCAATTGGTGAGATAAAAAAATGTTCCCATTGATTGTTGTGTAGGTGGCTTGAGATGAGTTTTAGGAAGAAAAAAAAAATCTGCAATTATAGTTAATTTGGGCCCTTTAATATTCTCTCTTTACGGTGAAGGGTTTTGTTTTTTCAGTGGTAAAGGCTTTATGTATGGCTTTAATATATTAGTAATGAACACTAATCAAACTCATTCAATTTATCAAATTGTGTATATTGATTTCTTATATCGAGTAACGCATGTGTGCAAGGAATTTTTTTTTTATATACATTGTGTACAAGGAATTAAGTAACACAATTATAATAAGTTTAAGAAATTAAAATATAAGTTATGAATCACTAAAGATTTTGTAAAACTGACCTATTATTCGGAAGGGATTAGTTATTTGCATTTTAGACACAAATCTGATATTGAGATCCATGGAAATTTATTGTTATACATTATGCTTTGAAATTCGTTTGCAAATAAACTACGAGTAATTTTTTTTATCATTTTAATGTGTAAATTTATTATTTAAAACATAAAATTTTAACCTATAAAATAAACTAATATTCAAAAATAAGCCATGTATAAAACCCGAACAATTTCATAATTCAATTGTCAAACATAGATTGACATCATACGCATGTTCAATAACGTAAAACCGCAACCATGAATATAATTACCAATAATCATCGTAGTTAATCTCCTTCTAATTGTTATCATTATGTCCCCTAATTGATTGTGTAAGATTTCAACCACACTTTTACCAGGATCTTCGCAATTAAAAAAGTTAAACATTACTATCTAACACATATAATAACGTGTGGAAAGGCATAATAGCATGGTTTTTTAATAATATTATTTAATTTGTAATATGGGTTTTATAAGAGTTATGTTGTAGGAAAAGTGATTGTGTTATGTTATAGAGATTCGTTTTGCGTGCCGAAGTTTTTTTTTTTTTTTGCTGCGGGCCCCACAAAATGTTGTGTGTGTAGGAAAATTTTTGTGGTCACGTTAAATGATAGATGATAAACCCTTGTAATATATTATACAAGTGATTAGTCAGTCGAAAACTTTGAAATACATTACGAAGCTGTGATAGAAGATATTAAAATTATTTGACAGTAATTAATGTCTGTTTCTCAGTGACTTGTAGTTTACGTAAGAGAAATCGCCTCCTCTCAATATTATTTTTACAAGCTTTATCATTATTAAGGACTTATTTGTTTTATCATTAAAATTAAAATAATCCTAAAATTTTTAATTCATCGGTCTACTCATAATCAATCAATATTTTATTATTTTATTAAAAGTTAATAAAATTTTCACGGAGAGACATCGTGACTAAAGATGGTAATTCTTCAGTTTTATATATTAAACAATCGACGGATTAAATTCATTTAAGGAGACTAAAGTTAATGCCCCTCGAGTATTTTTTTTTTTATTTCCATAAAAATCACGCCTTGTCAAAAAAATTCATTTGACATTAGGTCAAAAGGATGGCCATATTGCTTCACTATCAAAAAATTCATTTTTTTTTTTTTTTGATAACAAAAAAAAAAAAAAAAAAATTCATTTTTAACATTCATACTAACAGGTTATCAAAAAAAAAAAACTCCAAATAACCCAAGTGCGAATCAGCATCGTCAAACAAATCATGAAGCTCTGTCAAACATTCTTCTCTTTTTAATTAGGGATATTTTTGACATTTCAAATATAATTTGTAATTTTTTGAGTAAGGGTAACATTGATATTTTAAATAATAAGGACATTTTAGACATTCGAGAGGCTAAATGATGTATTCTGTAACCACGGTGGGTCTAAGTGATTAATTTGAAACCACAAGGGGCTAAATGATAATTGTTGTAACCACAGTGGGTGAAAGTGAAGTTTTCCCATAAAAAAAGAAGAAGCTAAAAGCTCCTAAAAGTAGTGTTTTAAAACTCCGTTCCACTTTGGGTCGATCCCAAAGTGTCACTGACCCTCTTTCTCTGAGTTAGGGTCAACAGTTAAACTCTACATGCACATTAATCTCTCTGATTCCCGAAACCCCCGATTGAATCCGTGACTCCTGAGTTAGTAGGGGAAATTGTATTTTTTTTTTTAAAATTTCTCAGGAAAAGACGACGTCATTTGATGTGTAAAAAAAAAAAAAACTCATTGTTTCCTAAATCTAAAATTAGATCTGAAATCTAAATTATTATTTTTTTTTTTTTTCAATCTTCTCTCTCAGACCAGACCTAGTCTCCCTGATTCAGTTATCTTCTCTGTTATGGTGGTGATTCTTCCTATCTTCGGTCTTCTTTCTCCCTCTTCTTCGACGTGCTGGTTCTTCTCCCTCCATTATTGATTCATCACGCCATCGCCTTTGCTCCGCCGTTCTGAACAAGTGCTTCCTCTATTTTAATTAATGTCTTTCTTTAATAATGTCTTTCTTCGAGTTTTGTGTTTGCTTTATAAGCATTTCATTGTTTACAGCAGGTTGTTTAATCCAACAAGGTATCTCAGTAGTTTAGTTGGCCAAGGAAAAACTCTTCCTCCTCCAGCTCCGCCAATGTTTTTGTTGCCCTTTTACTCATTTAACTTTTAATCTTTACTTAGCGTAATCACTTTACTACAGAAGTAACACACGAGACCTATTCCTGCTAGTTACACGAAATTAGGGTGTAAGATTGAATGAAATGGTTTTCGAACTGCTAGTGGACTTTACACAGAACAAGCAAGCTACAAGTTTTGTAGATTTTTGTTACTACCACTGTCGTATAACAATTAGATATGAGTACATTAAGCATTAGTAGCAGATGGGACTTAAAATTAATCCTTTTGGCGTTTGGGAAGGGGAAATGATACTCTTTGATGGGGATTCGGTTGCATACCTATCTTCTCTTCCTGAGTTGGGTTGGGATTGGCAGCTTCTTCATCCTCTGTTTCTTCCAAAGGTTCAGCAGGCCTTTTGTTTGGAATTGCAAACTGGTAGTTGGGACTGATTAACGTGTCCTGATCCGGTGGAAGAGGAACACCAGGCCCAGCTATAGTCTTTGGCAATGGTATCTTGTTGCGGTTTTGAGCCAACTCCAAAAGCACCTGGCAAGCGATTACACTCAACATGTTATCTTTCCCGATATGATATTATTGCTTATTAGAAAAGAACAGATGTTAGAAAAGAAAAGATGGCATTGGGTCACCAAAGAGACAGGGATCCTTTCAAAGGAAGCAAATATTTTCCTATTGCAGCTCATGATATGGTAACTAACAAAATGGATTACAGCCATAGATTTCTACTTTCAAGATAAATGTGACTTTAAGTGATAATACTGTCCAACTAAATCGCACTCTCAGCTATAATTCCCAAGCAACTGACAATTAAAAATTAATGCAAGATTAATTTCTGCAAACTTGAAGTAAAACTGCAATGGGCGGTGACCTAGAAAGTTAGAGCCACAGGATCCAAAAGAAGACAACAAGAATAATTTAAAAATCAAATTCATTGTTAAAAACTATGTAGCACGGGTGTTGGTACCTTTATTGTATCTCAAGTTACAGAATTTAACAAATTTAAGATTTCATGTTTGTTTCAATGTTATCTTTGAGGAAATAAATGCTTCTTTTTTTAAAAAAAAAAAAATTTCTATTAGGAAGCTGCAAAAAGAAAAAGTAATTATTTTCCCAAAATAAACTAATTCAAACATTCACTAAGTCGTTTGGTGGATTTACACAAGTTGCAGTATAGTCCTGACTTCACAGACAAAAAAGCCAAACTTTTTCATACTAGCTTGGCACTTTCAAATTTCACCAAGTTGCTTCAAACTATCAATACAAATCAAACAATATATGTTTGGTTTTTAACCACAGACAAGGTAGAAAATAGAAGGATTGGGGAAAAGGAATGTATACATTTTCTATTAGAAAAACTTGCAACCAGTCTAAATTCATCAATAAAGAATATAATATCCAATTTTATTTTTCTTTTTGACATTAAACAAAATTTATACTGGACAAGAAGAATTATTAATATTACCTCTCGTGGGGGTGGTTGCGAGAAGCTGAAATTAACCTTGGATTGAATAGCAAGCTTAACATCATCACAGTCGATTGCAGACTTGCCTGCATGTTCTGAATACACTTGGGCATCCGTTAATACATCAACAACATAGCGATACCATAACTCTAGAAACTTGTGTATAACACAAGGTTCATAGTCGTCCACGCCCATCGATTTCAACAAAGTCTTCACAATCCTTGCATCCCTTGGCATTGCCAACTCTTCGTCTTTATCTGCCATAGCTGTCCACTGCACCGAGGAGAAAGAAAAAGATTATACTGTTGATTTGAAACAAATAGGTGGCTATATTTTACATTGAGAAATTTCAATGGTGCTGAAAGTTAGAGGAGGCAAATCCCACCCCGCCCAGCCCAGCTTACGAAAGTGGTTTTATGGCGGATTGGCGGGTGAACGCGCCTATAGAATAAAAATAATAAAATCAATAGTAAATGAACTTAGTTGAAACGGTTCGGTTCGGAGGTGGTTCAGTTCGGTGGGAAACGGTTTGGTTCAAAATTGGTTCGAAACCGGTTCGGGTCGACCCTTTTTTGAAAAGAAAAAAAATTAAAATTTTTAAAAAAAAGTTATAAATATCAATTTGGTTCGGTTCGAAAACGGTTCGATTCGATTCAAAAACTGTTCGGTTTTTAAACTGGTTCTAAAAACCGGTTCGGTTCATGAACTGGTTCTTTAAAAATCAGTTCGGTTCATGAAATGATTTTTAAAAACCGATTATTTTAAGGGGAGGGGCGGTTCGGTTCATGGTTCAGTTCAGTTTTTTGGTTATTTTGCACACCACTGATGACACAACGCTACTACATGGAGTCAAAAAACACTTGTATCCAACAGCAATATGTAAATACTACAATGCACAGGAAGATTAAAAAGATGGACATTTAATAAACAAAATAGGTGTCATTGTTGCACCAGACAAAATTTGTAGACCTACAGTAAGGACAAGTTAGTTAGGTTCTTTCTGATTAAGGACTCTCAAGCCATTAATTTCTTTTCATTCCCAAATATGCTTCTTTTCATATGAATGCTGGAAGTACGGGTGTGCGTGGGTCGATCCGAACCCTTTTAACCTTTCTCTCAATTTTATAACACGCAAAAATACAAAAGAGAAAGGAAAACGAAAAGAACAAAGGGTCGCGGGGGAAAGGGAAATAGAAGGACATTGAGGCAAATGGTAATTAAAAACGCGATGCATTGCCAATCACCAGAATCGTCAGACAAGAAAAAATCAGATCTAATAGAAGATAAGAATAGTGACAGACCTGGGCCTTGTCGACGGTGAGAGGAAGCGGCCGTCGGCGTCGAGACCGGCGATGGGGACGCCGATTTTGCTTTGGGGGTTGGGCCTGCTAGGGTTTTGGTAACTAATTATGTTTTGGTAAGTCAAAAAATCCGAAGGAGACGGTGGGGATTCAGATTGAAAGAATGACAAGGCAAAGGGTATTGAATCCTGACGCTTGATCCACCCGCATATAAATAAAAAATTCTTAAAAATTTGCTATATGGGCCCACAATGCCAAACTAGGCAAAAACGAACTAACCCATTTTATGATTTTGTTAAAATGGGCTCGTACCAGCCCTTGATTCATGGCTCCAAATAAAATAAAATAAAAGAAAATGAAAATAAATAAATAATAGGTCCAATACACCACAGCAAAGATAGCGCGACGGTTAATCACATTAAGATAGACAAAAAAACATGATGTATTTTTATATATCTAATCCTTTTTCTTTTCTTTTTTTTTGATACAAAAAAAGGGAATGAAAAAGACTAATCCTATTTATATATAACTTCATAGAATTTTTCTCCTCCACTTGCTTATTCTACTTTTTTAAGAAATTGATATTGCAAATATCTTTATTATAAATTGAATCTAAAGTAACAGACTCACACACGTCACATTAGTAACCTTTATCTTACTTGCTTCTACTTTTTAAGTAAGTGGAATTATAGAATATCTTAATATACCAAATGATGTTAGTTGCATAAGAGTTGAGCAAAGTTTTAACTCTGGATCTGCACCAAATTTTGGATTATTCCGTAAAAAGCCTATAGGATTATTAGGGGTATAATTAAAAAAAAAAATCTTAATATAAATTGAATCAAAACCAAATCCATTAAAAAAAGAAAGTAAAGTTAGTCGTTTGAGAATTATTATGGAAATGAAAACTAAGGAGAGAATGTCGATTAGCGGGTTAGCGCGCCACATGGATAGAGCTCTCATTATCATATACATGAGAGTGACCGTCAGGAAGATCAGAAAACGCCGGTGAAGGAAGCGTTTTGCGTGTTAAATTAAGTTAGTTAGTGGAGATTGCGTGCACTGAACTGAAACTGTTGAACTCTGTTGTTGTAGTTGTAGCTTGGTGGTACTTAAAAGAGTTAGTTAGCGGGAACACTTACGCTCACTCTTGCCTACTTCACTTGCCCTTGCGATGACGGTGGTCTCACTCTTCCTCACCGCCACGAAACTCGCCGGAGCTGTGGTGACTCTCACCGTCGCCGCCAATGCCTTCTCATTCTCTCGTTTCCGCAACAAGAACCTTCGCCCTTTCCGCTCCCCTATCGATGAATCCTCTGACACTCTCGCCCTCTTCAACATTACCGGTACGCTAATTAACAATTAAACACACACACTCTCTCTCTCTCTCATTCAACATTCACAATCATTCTTGTTAATTGCTCTTTTCTCTCTCTCGATAACGACCTAGTAATGGTATGATTGATTGGACGATCGCTATCAAGTTTCGCAATTAACTTTAATTCTTTATTGTGTTAGCAAGCATGCAGTTGAGGATTTATTATTATATTTTGCAGAAGGAGAAAATGGGTTTTTCTTTGGTCTGGCTACAGCACCAGCACATGTTGAGGACAGACTTAATGATGCTTGGATTCAGTTTGCTGAACAAAAGGCTGATGACTCAGAGGTCAAGCAGGGAGTGGATGCTTTGATGGGCTCTGCTGCTGGTGATGGTGGCTCTCAACAAGCTGCATCGTCTCCACAACAAGTTAACAAGGGCAAGAAGCCTCTTAAGGTTGCTATGGAGGCCATGATTAGAGGATTTGAGAAATACATGGAAGAAAAAGAAGAAGAAGAAGAAGAAGGGCAAGAAGGAGAAGAAGAACACCACCATAAAGTAACTGCTTGGCATAATGTTCCACACCCGTAAGACCTGAGATGTTTTTATTTTAATGTTAATTGAAGTAAGAGATGGATCTTTTAGACCTTTAGCGTATGTTACCCCCCTTTCCTTCCAAAAAAAAAATGGTAATTTTGTAGCTAAATAGAATTTTTTTTTTTTTCTAAATGCCTGGTTTTCAGGGAGGAGAGGTTAAGGTTTTGGTCTGATCCTGATATAGAACTAAAATTGGCCAAGGATACTGGTGTTACTGTTTTTCGCATGGGAATAGATTGGTCAAGAATCATGCCAGAGGAGCCAGTGAACAGCCTTAAAGAATCCGTAAGTCGGTTGCTTCCCTTTCATAATGATGACGAGTTATGGTTCCATTTATTGTTAAGCTTATAGTTATATTAATGATTAGCTTCTGAAATGGAGCTTTTGAATATGTTTTTCAATTCTCTTAAGTTTTATCTCGAACCTTATCGACCAATTCAACTGGCAAAGAGATTTTAGTTCTATAAATAAGTTACCTGTTGCTGTTTTGTAGGTTAACTACGCTGCGTTGGAGCGTTATAAGTGGATTATCAATAGGGTTCGATCATATGGAATGAAGGTGATGCTCACTCTTTTTCATCACTCACTTCCTCCCTGGGCGGGTGAGTATGGAGGTTGGAAGCTGGAAAAGACAGTGGATTATTTCATGGAATTTACCAGGTTAGTTTTTCCTTTAGTGACTGTTATCTGCATGCTATTATTAATTTATTACTCTACCTGCTTTGGATGACTCTTTAAGTTTGAAGTGAGATTAATTGCTACCCTGTGCCAGCCTATTTGTGAGCTATAAATGAATGAAGTGTATACATTACATCTGATGAATATTTATTTTCTTGGCCATGTTGGGTGCGTACTGTTTACTCGAGGACACTAATAACAGTAAGAAGATAAAAATAATTTGAACCTTATGTGTGGATCCTTTTCCCATTATCATGGATTTTTGCCAAACAGCAGTTCATTTATTGTACTGGAAGAGTCTTTGTTCCCTTGTAGAGTGGTATGTTAACCTGGCATGGCATACCCATTTCCCTTATTATGGGCTTTTCTGACTAGTCAACAAAACAAACAAATACTTCATTCAATGATGTAAACGGAGTAATATTGTTTAAAACAGGATTGAGTTCTATGAATATTTCAGTAGGATAGCTGCAATTTGCTAGCGCAGATTAAGCAATATGAAGTTTATAATCACATAGGATGGTGAAGCGTTATGCCTGGCTTATCTTAGTGGGTGCTGATATATCAGAAACATGTTGACTAAATAAAACTTTAGCTTCATTCTAAACAAATTAATGGAGCTACATGTTCATTGTGCTGGCCACCGTTACACTTCAGAGTTAAAATGTGATTTTTATTTTTTTTCTGTCAAAACAGCAATTAGACCATGCTAACTGCTATGAAAATCATTTGAAAGTTAAATGAAAATTCCTGTCTTCCTGTGTTGACTCCATTATGATATATAGTTCCTGAGAATTTCTGTGTCACATTTAACTATCCTTCTCTCTCCATACTGATATTTAGTAATTCCATGCGTGGCTATTTAAAACGTGTTGGGGAAATTTAGAGGTTGAAATTCTTCCTTCTATATATTATTTCCCTTTTCATGATTGTTATACATCTTGATGTTTAGTTCAAATTATTATCTAGTTTTATTTAGGTACTCATCTTATGACAGGATATTCGTGAGATTCTTTCTCATGTCCTCCCATTCCATGCAGGCTTGTTGTAAACAGTGTATCGGATTTAGTAGACTATTGGGTAACATTTAATGAGCCCCATGTCTTCTGTATGCTTACTTATTGTGCTGGAGCTTGGCCTGGTGGTCATCCTGATATGCTGGAGGTTGCTACATCTGCCCTTCCAACTGGTGTTTTCCAGCAGGCCATGCATTGGATGTCTATTGCACACTCAAAGGCATATGACTATATCCATGAACTAAGGTGTTTCTTTCTCAAAGAAGCTTCAGAATTTGTTGCAAGTTTATATTGGGTATATCTATCAGAGACTTACGGATTGAACTTAAACTTTGTTGTATATTCAACAATGCTCTATGATATTTATCCTCTTTTTTGGGGGTTATCTATATAGCTTTTGGCCATTAGCTTCATCTACGTCCATTCTCTGTTTGAGTCCTTGGCTGCCATATCTTTATAAGATAACCGGTTTTTTCTGCCTTCTCATTTAGCAGGCTAAACATTTGAAGTTGATCGCTTTACTTGGTTGCTTTTCTGATTACATGATAGTAATTGTCTGAACTATAATAACTTTTTGGCAGTAACTCATTAAATCCAATAGTCGGTGTAGCACATCATGTGTCATTTATGCGGCCCTATGGTCTGTTTGATGTTGCTGCTGTTTCACTGGCTAATTCATTGACTCTCTTCCCATATATCGATGGGATATCTGAAAAGCTGGACTTTATAGGCATAAACTACTATGGACAGGTTTGCTTTATTAACCTTGATAATTGCACTGTGTATATGATATCTGGCATATACTCACATGACAATTCTGACATTTATTTCAGGAAGTGGTTTCGGGTGCTGGCCTGAAGCTGGTGGAAAATGGTGAGTACAGTGAATCTGGTCGCGGGGTATATCCTGATGGCTTATACCGCATGTTGCTTCAGTTCCATGAAAGATACAAGCATCTAAATGTCCCCTTCATCATTACTGAAAATGGGGTTTCGGATGAGACAGATTTGATCCGCCGGCCATATATCTTGGAGCATTTGCTTGCTATTTATGCAGCTATGATCATGGTTTTGACTTTGAATTAAATTTTTATTTGCTTACAATTAAGTTGTTCTTTCATAAACACTAATTGCATATTAGACCTTCTTCTAATTGTTCTACAGGGTGTGCCTGTGCTTGGTTACTTGTTCTGGACTATTTCTGATAACTGGGAGTGGGCTGATGGATACGGTCCAAAGTTTGGGCTTGTAGCAGTTGACCGGGCAAATAATCTTGCACGGATCCCCCGCCCATCTTATCATCTATTTTCTAAAGTTCGAACTCCTTGTCTGCATTTGTTTGTCCATGAAGTTTGATTTGTCTAATCTTGGGTGACACTTTCAATGAGCTCTTCATTGCAGATTGTGAATACCGGTAAAGTTACACGTGAAGATCGCGAAGGAGCATGGGATGAACTTCAAAGAGCTGCTAAAGAGAAGAAAACAAGGCCATTTTATCGGGCTGTGGACAAACATGGTTTAATGTATGCAGGTAACTATTTACTCTTTTACTCTCGACTAAAAATCTGTCTCTATCGAATTAAAAGAAGAAAAGACTGATATTGTATTAATAAAGCTGAACCTAACTCTGAATTCAGCAAATCCAGTACATAGCAATGGAACGATGAAGAAAATTAATATGGAAAATGGAAAGAAAACAACAGAAAGTAAAGGTGTGACCTATACTAAGCCAGGACAAATTGGAGAGTGCCTTGATTCTCCCCAAGCCCAAATTAGTCCCAAGTTCTAGCCTGCCCTCTTGTCATTCCCTTCCCCTATTTATTCTTATTCTTTCCCTGCATTCCAGTGTTGCTTCTCACGTGTGACTCTACCTCCCTGCCACTAACAGAATTGCCTTTCACTCATATTTTCTTCTAAATGCCTTGTTGACTCAGCTTCTTCTAGAATATACCTTTAGAGATGGTATCCTAACAATAATGTTACGATCCCATTTGCCAGGTATGGGACTTGAAGTCCCACATTGATTGTATGAGCAACTAATGTGGGATTTATAAGGCCTTGGGCACTCCCACCCTTTGAGCTAGCTTTTAGGGTGGTGCATCCCTACTTTTTTTTTTTTTTTGAATCTCTTCCGATTTTAAATTTTTGTTTATTCAGTGGTCAGATTGTTTTTACAGTGAAATTTTATCTCAATAACTTAGTCATTTGAATTTATGGTAATTATACCAGCACATTGATGAAATTTTCGCCAAGGACTGTTCGCCTTGCAAGTTAAATGATTAATATAGGGAAAAACTTATTTATCTTCCATAAGTGATATGAACAAAGCTTCAAATCTTGCTTTGCTGTCCTAAAAATATATAGACTAAAGCTTGGTAAGATCTGACCTTGTTAATACAATTGATAGCAGCTACCTGTCAACGAAAAAACATTAGTTAGTGCCTTGTACAGCAGTTACATAATTAGTTATATTTTACTCAAGACCAAAACAATTACAATTACAATGGATTATGAACCAAACCAACCATAGTTATTCAAAATTCCAGTTAAGATCTGTGACAATTAGAATTAGAAGTCAGAGACTGTGCAACTAATACTGTCTTGATTGTTTGGGGATGAGTTTTAAACCTCAAGTAGTTTGCATAAGCTTATAACTAAGAAAGCTGAACCTGCTCTGCTTTAGTTGCAAAGCAGCGGCTTGTTGACCATTTTTCTCTTAGCCACCGAAATTAGAATACTGCTAGCCCTTACAGAACTTATGGAAGTTGTTTGGCTTCTCATTTCTCGAGTGCTTCCCTCTGAATTTGGGTTTGGTTCCTTTGGCAAAAGCTATAAGACCAGACAATTGGTGCTCGTGTTGCATAAATAAAAAATAGAAAAAAAAATGTTGGGCTCCATTTGAAACATTTAAAAGCTTATGTGCAGAGGTATGAACATGGTTAGACTTTTCTTATGGTGGTTATGTGGGTAAATGAATATAATAAAAGTCTTCTTGCTTCTCATGACAGGTGGACTTGATGAACCTATACAGCGACCTTATATTGAGCGAGATTGGCGGTTTGGTCATTATCAGATGGATGGTCTCCAGGATCCCTTGAGTCGCTTCTCAAGACTCATTATTCGACCATTCTCCCTAAAATGGAAAACTAAACCTCAAAAGAAGAATGCCAAATTAGTTCTTCAGCCACTTGAACTTAGCAATTGATAACTTACCTATTTCTCTTGTACCCAAATTCTTATATTTTTAGTGACGAGCACTATCAATATTCGACACAAGATACCCTGAATTCTAAGTTCCATTATGTCTGCAATATCGTAAGCTTATTTGTCTTGTAATTGGAAGCTTATTTGTCTCATTTTTTACCAAGAATATTCAAAGTGAGTATGTTGCCAAACTAATCAATGGACGGTAATATGGGATGCATTATAATACATTAGTTATCACATTTATATACCTTGTCTTTCCTGTTTGGCTGCAGTATTCAGATATTATATAATGCATAAATATATGAATCACAATAACTTTCGAGATGCTTTCACTTGTCTGTTTATCTTCGATGATTTCCAATCTACTTGTCGACTTGTCGTGATTGAATGTGTACAAAGGGGAAGAAATTCTAATTAGTTATGCGTTGATAAAAAAATATTTACTTTGATTCATCAAAATGATTACTTGTTCTATGATCGTAGCTTATCTGCTGCAATAAATTATAATAATTCTGTTGAAAATGGATTGTGAATAAGAAATTTCGCAGTGAGTTTGCATTGAAGATGGGAAGGGTATTACTTTTTTTTCCGTAGGTACAGATATCCAAAGCCAGTTTTTAAATAATTATTAGCTGTTTATTATATTTTATTATTTAATGGGCTTGTAAACATATATTGTGAAATTAATAGCTAATGTCTTTATCGACTTATTCTGTTGCACTGAATTATAATAGTTCTGTTAAAAATGTGATTATGAATAAGAAATATTGCAGTGAATTTGCATTGAAAGTGGAAGGGTATTATTTTTTTTCTTAGGTATAGATATCTGAAGCCAGCCTTTAAATAATTACTGGCTTTTTGTTATATTTAATGGACTTGCAAACATTTATTGTGAAATTTATAGCTAATGTCTTTAACAACTCGTTAAAGTACTTATTGGGTTCAACTCGCAAGAGAAAATATAAATCGGGTCAATCTCTTAAACAATCTCCGGGTTGTGTGCTTTCTCAATCTCGTTTTCTTGACGACAAATTGTTATCTGAACCTTGTATAACTTAAGACACTTAATTCAATAATTGGCATTCGTAAAAGTACTTTTTTTTAATGCAAGTGACACAACTTTACAAAATTTTAATATATATAACCTTACAAATTATTTGTACATATCTTGTTTATAATCTTAGCTATTTTACTTCTTGAATTTATACATTTTAAGTTTAACTTAAATTAATTATATATGCTTCATTTATAGTTTTAAATATTTCATCTTTTTTAACTTATGTTTTTAATATTTTACCTAAATTTACAAACACATATGCAATAAATACATGAAATACTACCTTTCAACTAATTTAGTTTACCTAAACACTTAAGCAATAAATACATGAAATACTACTTATCAACTAATTTAGTTTACCTAAATTTGTAGACACTTAAGCAATAAATACATGAAATACTACTTATCAACTAATTTAGATTACCTAAACTCACGGGATGCTTGCTACTTATCAATTAATTTATTTTACCAAACTTGACAGACTCCCTCTGTCATAAATGTTTCTGCTTTTAGAGGAGCTTTTCAGACACGAGAATAAATCCAAAGATGCAGTGACTTTTACATATGGATAAGGGACCACCACGATGACTGACAGAAGAATCAATGATGATAAACTTAGCCGGCGTAATATAATACGTATTTGAATCCGGAAATGTTTAAAAGTGGTTTGATTATATTGTTTAATCATAATTATTCATTGACAATGAAACAAGAGATACGTAATTTTTAAATAAGTGATTGTGATCAAATAATATGATCAAATGACTATTTTTAAACACGAGAGAGGATCCAAATCCGATACAATAGAAGCGAAATGCATCGTCTATAGTGCCTATTGTGGACTGCGGTCAACCCAACTCATGATAGTGGGGTTTTGTGTTTGGCATTTCTGACAATTCCAAGTTATCTCACAGCCACTGGATCGTTAGCACTATAAGAATAGTAAATGCAATGTTTGGGCCAAACATCTCGAATTTAGTAGCTTTAGACATGAATCTTTTTCTGTGTCTCCGGTCCCTATGTTTCTTTCTTTTAACTACTTCGTTCATTAAAGCATCAGAAATAAATGTGGAAAACTATGAATCTGATAGAATAATCCATCTTCCTGGCCAACCTTCAAACCCCTCAGTTTCACAATTTTCAGGTTATGTCACTGTCAATGAAGCCCATGGGAGGGCCCTTTTCTACTGGTTCTTTGAAGCTCAATCTGAACCGTCCAAGAAGCCTCTCCTTCTCTGGCTTAATGGAGGTCTGTGATTATTTCTTGATTAAAAGTTTACTACTGTTGTCAACCTTGTCAGATTTCAACCATTATTCTCATATTGTTATATAGTTTTCCTTATGATGTTATATAGAGATCCAGTTATATTGTTGATACCATTTCATTTCATCGGTTTGCTTCTTAAGGACCCGGATGCTCCTCCATTGGGTATGGTGCAGTTGTTGAGATAGGACCTCTACTAGTCAACAAAAATGGTGAAGGACTACATTTCAACAACTACTCCTGGAATCAAGGTTTATATATTCTTTCCAACTTTGGACTATGTAGTATGTTGTTGTTTGACTTTTTCATGTTATATCCAACTATTACTGTGCCAATAAATAATGTAAAAAAGAACAAAAACAAGGGAAGAGAGAATGGTCTGTTTTGCTTACTTGGAAAATTTGAAACCCCTGCAGAAGCAAATTTGTTATTTGTGGAGTCCCCTGTTGGAGTTGGTTTTTCTTACACTAACACATCCTCTGATCTCACCAAATTAGAGGATAATTTTGTGGGTGAGTTTCCTTTACAGAATATAAATTCGTCTGATTTTGTTGAATAATTAAAGTTACCATATTTGACAAACTACTTGATTTAGCTGAGGATGCTTACAATTTCTTGGTGAATTGGTTACAAAGATTCCCACAGTTCAAATCCCGGGACTTTTATATAGCAGGAGAAAGCTATGCTGGTTAGTGTTTTAACTTCAATTTTATTCCTCTGTGTCACACTAATAGCATAACCACATTGTCATTGTCCCTAATTTTCCAGGCCACTATATCCCTCAGCTTGCAGAGCTAGTCTTTGATCGAAACAAAGATAGAAGCAAATACCCCTTTATTAATTTTAAAGGTTTTATTGTAAGTAAATCCACCCTAACCGAAAAGAAAGGGAAAAAAATTAGGAGTACATTTATAAATGAATGTATATATATATGTTTATATCTGTAGGCAGGGAATCCAGAAACTGAAGATTACTATGACTATAAAGGCCTGCTAGAATATGCATGGAGCCATGCAGTTATATCAGACCAGCAATACGACAAAGCAAAACAAGTATGTGATTTTAAACAATTCAATTGGTCTAATGAATGCAATCAGGTCATGAACGAAGTCTTCCAAGATTACTCAGAAATTGACATATACAACATTTATGCCCCGGCTTGTCATCTGAATAGCACATCCTCAATGGCTAATGATATTAACAGTAACGGCCCTGAATCACTCACAAAGGTAGTTAATTAATGTCACAAATCTATAGATTCTTAATCACAATCACTAATTTCATATCAAGTGGTTTATGTTGAGGAAAAATTTGCCTCTTATTGCAGGTGAGAAATGATTATAGAATAAAGAGGATGAGAATTTTTGGGGGCTATGACCCGTGTTATTCCACATATGCACAAGAATATTTCAATAGGTTAGATGTTCAGTCATCTCTTCATGCAAATACTAAAAGAGCAAACACTAAATTTACATGGAACGTTTGCAAGTAAGTCCTAAAATTTGTTCCCTTCGTTGATCTTTTTTCCTACTTAATATTGAATTTTAACGTCAATCTGTGTCTCATTTCTCAGTAATTCCATATTGAGGACTTACAACTTCTCTGTTTTTTCGGTCCTACCTATCTACACCAAACTCATCAAGGGTGGACTTCAGATATGGATTTTCAGGTATTTCTTAATTATATTCCTTTTTTTAAGCAATAATGATAAATCACTTCTAAAAAGGGAAAAATAAATAAATAAATTGAAAATAGCTCTACATAGCCCCTGGACGAGTATTGGTTATTACTTTTATAATTAATTCATGTAGTTGTTTAACTTTATAAAGAATGTACAATGAATGACAAAAGAGAATTATTTGCTTTCGGTGAAAGGGTCACGTACTCATGTGCCCTGTATTGATGCTCTTTACCATGAATCCCTTTTTGAATCATCATTCTTATATCATGACTCGCATTTATTAGTTACTGTTTAATTTAATGTGTTTGTGGGACAGTGGAGATGCAGACGGCAGAGTACCTGTGATAGGGACACGATACTGCGTTGAGGCTCTTGGATTACCTCTCAAGTCTAGTTGGCGATCTTGGTACCATGATGATCAGGTTAATGTCCGTTAACCCCTTCAATTTTCCACACTTGAATGCAGAAAATTGTTTTCTAATAATTAAAAACATATTTTACTCTTAGAACTAATAATTTATCATCTTATAATTATGTAGGTTAATAAATATAACTTCGCTTGGCAAAGTAATTTTTTATGCAAATTATTGATCAAGCCAATATATACATACAAACATATACTAGCAAAATCAGTGAAATTCATCATACCAAAATACATATATACATGAACATACTTTTGTTTATGTACGTAGTATTCATCTATTTCTTGTATTTTACCCGAAAGTTACCTCCTGCAAACATAGAGAATGATAGATAAAAAAACATTTTATCTAAGCGGATGTGTTATATGAGATAACTTATTTTCATTTTGTACGAAAAACGTTAAACACTTCTTTATATATTGAGTTTGTAGAGATTGATAGAGAGTAAGTGAAAAAAATGCAGGTTGGGGGAAGGATAGTGGAGTATGAAGGGGTGACATATGTGACAGTGAGAGGAGCTGGTCACTTGGTGGCTCTCAACAAACCCAGTGAGGCTCTCTCCCTTATTCATTCTTTCCTAACCGGCGACCATCTCCCTACTCGTCGATAATGCTTTTGGTTACTGTTTTTCTCATAAGAATAAAAATCTATGTATGAGTACCTAATAAAAAAAAAAAAACAATGTCAACAACTTATGTATCCACGAATTATCAACATGTTAGTTTCTTATGATGGGCCCACACTGACTTGCATTTGGAAAGAAAAGCTGCATAGAGATAGATGGTGGAGAAAAACAACGGGGCCAATACCCTGAGTGCAAAAACAAAAATAATAAGGAATCCTTTCTCAAGAAAGAGGATGTGAATCATGTTCAGCAATAATGATATATGGCTGAAATTCAAGTATGTTGTTCTTGACTTCTTGTTACTAAGAAATATTTTTTTAAATACTTTTGTCTTTTTTGTAGATTAAATTAGATACTTTATTAGTGGGTATCATTGTATTGGTTTCCACCATCGCTAATGATTATGGTGTTTTGTTGATCATATTGGTATTGGAATATATATCCGTTACTTTTATAGTGTAATAATTTTTGAATCAGGTCCTGTGAATTTTTATTCTCTTTCTTTGGATGGAATTCAACATATAAATATAATCTAATACAAATTATCCAAACCTCTCATCAATAATGATTTTTTATTCTCTTGAAAGTAGTTTTTCATGTTAAATTTTATGGTATTCTATTAAAAATTTATTCTCCTCAGTATTGCCATTATTATTAAAATTAGCGTTGCTTAATTGTCTTTTTTTTAGATTCTTGTAAGAGAGGGACGAGTTTTTTAGGCACTAAATAATCTGTCAGATTGTTATGAAACCACCACACATGGTTTGTATCTTTATGCCTAGCTAGTTAAGAAGCTGTCGATCCCGGGCATTATAAATTTCAATGTTATTAAAATTGGCCTGGTTATTGGTTTACTGGATCATTGGTTTAACTAATGAGTCACTGATTTAACCGCATGAACCGGTAATTAGATGTAGTTTTTATAATTTATATTAAAATATTATAAACATACTTAGATATCTAAAAAAAATGATAAAAATTTCAAATATTTTAATATAAAAAATAATAAATCACATATTATTATTCAATAAAAGATCAAACAAAAATATAATGATCGTGATACGGGGCTTTAGGTTCAAAAAACTATATCTTTAACAATAAATCAAATCAATTTTTTTGCACAGTGCATAATTGAGATAATATTAGTGTTGTAGGTTCATAACTTATATAAGTCAATAAGCAAAAAAATATTCAAATACGTCCATTATGATTTTTTTTTTTGGGACCGGGCCGGGTCACCGGTTTTCATGAAAACCGACCAGGTCGGACCGGGTCACACCGGTTCTGATGCATGACCGGTCCGTTGCTTCAACCGGACCGGTTATATGACCGCTTTACCGGTTCCCGGGTCGGTCCAGGTTTCTTAACACTGATAAATTCAATAATTTGTTTAAAAAAATATAAATAAATAATCGTAAGACTTTTAATTAAAAACGGAAAAAATTCTGTAAAGAACCTTGTGATACACCACTCCAAAAGCTAGCTCAAAGGGTGAGAGTGTCCAAGGCCTTATAAAGGCCACATTAATTAATGTGGGACTATATATCTCAACACGCTCCCTCACACGAGAGCCCATTGGGCTTGAAGATTGGATGATGCAATAGGCCCAGCCTATCTGTGCTAGGAAATTTCACAAGAGAAAGTGGGAGGCGGCGAGGTTTGAACTCGGGACACGAGGCTCTGATACCATGTAAAGAACTTTGGGATACACCACCCCAAAAGCTAGCTCAAAGGGTGAGAGTGCCCAAGGCCTTATAAACTCCACATTAGTTGCTCACATAACCAATGTGGGATTATATATCTCAACAAATTCAAAAATCTCTCTATTGTTTTTCCTTAATCACTTACACACCTATGCTTTTTTTTAATTATTTATCCCCTATGGTTTCTTTCATTCAAACTCATCCTTAACACACTTAGAAATTAAGTTAATATGTCTATTTAACACTTATTAGAATAAGAAAATAGATTGAGGATAAAAAGAATAACAAAAAATAACAAATATGTTGAGAATTTATAACACTTATAGAAAAGGCTAAAAAATGTAAGTGATTCAAAGCAAAATCATAAGGAATTTTTGAACTTTTTTATTAAAAAACATTAATTTTACACGCATATTATCCTTGTTCACATGTTACAATTCAGGGGACTTGAAAAAAAAAATACAAATATTTGCTTCCAAGGATTTGCTTAGGTCAGGGATTCAAACTCTGTCTCAAGCAAATCCTTGAAAAATCTTTAGGGGCCAGAGAACGTGTCTCTGTCCTCGAAGGGGGATTAATCTCATCCTTCCTCCTATAGCAAAGCTCAATGCATCCGTTGTTTCAATGAGGGGTAGCCTTTGGGCCATACTCTGAGAACAAGGTGACCGGAGGAGGTTGAATGAGGATACCTCCAGGTTATACTAAAAAAATACAAAATGTATGAAATGTGTATATTTTGTCCTTAATATATAAAAGTGGATCATGCAGTTTACAAAAAAAAAAAAAAAAAAAAAAAAATTGGATCATGCAAGTACCCAAACCACATGTCCATTTAAACGGATTCTATATATAATGTAGGATATTTGATACTTAAAAGACCCTAGAAACTATTTTTACACTCAGAGGGCGTTTGATTGAGGCTTTTTAAATATTCTCCCATGCATTGGACTTTGGCAAAGTATGTAGTCCATATTTAGTAGAGAGATTTGAAATATTTCCCCAACTTTGATATTTGCATAACGTTTTAGAAATGCTTGTTAAAATTGAAGTCAAGTCACTGTTGAGAAAGACAACTTGGAAGTGATATTTTATATTTAACTGGATAAATGGCAACACAGATTCAAACTTTAGACAAATGTCCAACACAACTTTACACAACGGTAATTCACATTCAAAAACTTTAAAAATGGGGTATTTTAATATTTTTAATCAATTTTTCCATCAATATTCTACCTTCAACCAAATATACGTTTACAAAATTTAACCCAATTTCTCCGGTAATATTTCAGAGTACCAAATAACTTTTTTCAAACTTTCCTACTAAAATCAGTTTTCCATAATATTCCTAATAATTCTATTTTCTTCGTAAAGTTTTTTTCTCCCAAACCAAACGCCCCCATTTAAATAATCATCCAGGGTAATTATTGATTATTCAGCAGAGTTATTTAAATAACTACTTGAACGGTTAAAACTAGTTAGAATATATATTGTTTAGGTGGAAGATCTTCGCAAATTGATTTATGATATTATTTAGGGTTTATTTTTTCTGATGTTATTTTAGATAACTTTATCTAATGTTCATCAAAATGACGTCGTTTTGGGACGGAAATCATAGTATTTTTGTAATTTTAATTTATTTCAGGATTTTAATTGTCTTTATCACTCTAATTTTTTAATTTTTCAACCCAAAACGACGTCGTTTCGATGAACATTAGATAAAGTTATCTAAAGTAACATCAGAAACTTTTTTTCCCTATTATTATTTAACACATTTTACATAAATTAATGAGCATGCATCGAATTTTTTTTCTTTTTTATTTGAATAATATTAAATTAAAGTGATATAATTTGATTAAATTTGACAACGCGAGTCCCACATGATGACTTGTATCATTACCTCCTTTAGGTGCTCCTTTTTACTAATTGTGAAAAAAAATTAGGAACATAATAAAAATATAATTGAAAGAAATGAGAAGAGTGAACCTTTTTTTTTCCACATTTAGACAAAAACCATATGGTTACCACCGTAACTTTTCTCACTTTGATGATGACACATGTTATCATGATTCTTCTTAAGAACCTTGAGGTCACCACTCCAAAAGCTAGCTCAAAGGATGAGAGTGTCTAAGGTCTTATAAACCTCACATTAGTCGTTCATACAATCAATGTGAGACTATATTTCTCAACACGCCCCCTCACACGAGAGCTCACTGGGCTTGAAGGGTGGATAATATATAAGTCCACCTACATGTGGAAATTCCACTACAAAGTAAGTAGGAGGCGGTGAGATTTCGAACGCTCTGATACCAAGGGGGCGTGTTGAGAAATATAGTCTCACATTGGTTGTATGAGCAACTAATGTGAAGTTTATAAGACCTTGGTCACTCCCACCCCTTGAGCTAGCTTTTGGGGTGGTAACCTCAAGGTTCTTAATAGTTTTTTTGATGAGACTTGCACAATTAAATTATATTATTTTGGTAAGTAATTTTTAAATTTTATTAATTAGATGAAAAAAAATTTAAAAATATATTATATCAATAAATGTGCCCAAATAACAATTTATCATTAGGGGTTGGTACAGGAGAAATTTTTACGTGTCCGGGAATCTCGATTTTCAAAAATATGATTTTTGCATTCAGTTTACGATAATATTTGAAAATTTAAAATTTAAAAAAATTCAGTTTCCCGGAAATTCCTCAAAATTCCGCGTATCAAACGCCCCGTAAGTGTCACAAAGTGGAGCACATTTTGGGTGCAATGGGGATATGTATTTCCTTACCAAAAAGGAAAAAATAAGATATAAAAAATAATAATCATAAAAGTAAAAATAGTGTAAACATGTTATTTTTTTTTCATATTTAATAAAAAAATATCTAGTCATCATTATATCAGTAGTACTAAATATATTTTTGAACAAAGTGAAGCTACGCCATGCATTTATGGGCAAATACATGGTGATAAAGGTTTGGGTAGAAAAACAACCCCACACAAGTCACAACTAACGAGGTTGTGCTGCAAACCACTCAGCATCAAGCTAGCCTTCGAACGAATAAATGCAGCAAACAAAAATTATGCGCAAATAATCTAATATCTACGTCATTTTTAAATGAATAATTCCAAAGAGAATTACTCAGAGCGTGTGACTGTTGAATAAGGGACCCCACTGAGGTGTTTCTTTCAGGCCAATTTGGCAAGAAAAATTAAAATATTATTATTTTAATAAATAATTACGAATAAATTGCAGTTTGAATATTATTTTTGAATTTATTATAGTCATTCACGTCCAAATCAGGCGTGACTATTCACGCCCAAGTCAGGAGTGACTCCCAAGGTATTCACGCCTAAATTAGGCGTGACTCGTCTGGTGTTGACACGTGGCACAAAAGATTAATAGTTTAACCGTAAAAAATTATAAGGCCATAACTTTTGACTCGGGTATCCAAATGAGGTAATTCTTTTTTTATTTCACATAACTTTTCGAGATCTACGCCATGACATCTCATTTGATATATTTTACCTCTCACAAACACAATTCAAATTTGCAACAATAATATTATAAAGATGGCACCAAAGTGGATTAACTCATCTATAAATAAGATGACACCAAATTTCCTATTAAATACAAAACACAATCAGTTCCTATTAAATACAAAACGCAATTAGTTCATATTAAATACAAAACGTAATCAACTCCTATAACATTAAATTAAAAATTCAAATAACCTCCAGCAAATTTATTTGAATTGGCGACAATCTATAACCAACTCATAAAATTATAACGCAATCAGCTCCTATTAAATACAAAACACAATCAACTCTTATTAAATACAAAATGCAATCAACTTATTGGAGGTTATTTAAATTTTGAATTTAATGTTATATTACCATTATTGGGCTTGAATAAGTGCAAATAATTTCTTAATTAGGTTCAAAACGGCAACTTATTCGTTTTTATTATTAATAATACTTTTTTAAATTTTTTTTGGTAATACACTATATAATACAATTATTGCAAATTTGAATTGTGTTTGTGAGAGATAAAATATATCAAATGAGATTTCATTGCGCAGATCTCGAAAAGTTATGTGGAATCAAAAAATGAATTACCTCATTCGGATATCCGAGTCAAAAGTTACGGCTTTACAAAGTTTTACGGTTCGTAAGTTGACTTTTTTTTGTCACGTGTCAACACCAGATGATTGAGAGTCACGCCTAATTTGAGCATGAATAGTCACGCAAAATTTGGACGTGAATGAGTGCAAGATAGTTTCAAAATATTTATGTATTCGTAATTATTTATTAAAATAATAATATTTTATTTTAATTTTGCCAATTCAGTTATATATTATTCAGGAGCTATAATACATTCTCTTATATGAACTACAAAAATGAATAAAATAAATGTAAATTGGGGGGGAAGAAACCCAAACTCGTTGTGATTCACATTTCACCCGTCGCCAGTGTTACCTGCGCCTTCACCATGGCTAATGCCTAATGGCTTATCCCTCAAAATCGAAAGGTATGCATTTTCTTTCTTATTTATTTATTATTATTTGGGGGATGCAGAATTAATTTAGGGGTGGTTAAACTTAACACCAACACTTGTCAAAATCCTCAAGTTTTTCTCTCTCTCAGATTTAATTGTTTTGAGCATCTGTATCTTGTGACTTTAGATGATAAATTGGTATTCTCACGAAGAGTTTTTCTTCTACCATAATCTGAAACTTGAGATATCAATCCAATGATTACATGATATGGCGATTGAACTTCTTAGAACCAAGGATTGGCATCTCACTTTACTCGAGACCTGTTCATGGTTTTCACTTAATTTAAAGTTGTTTGTGTAGTTGTGTTTCAAGGAATTTTTGCTGTAATGTTTCCAGGGTATAGGAAAATTAGATTTAATATTATATGCAAAAGCGTAATTCGTTTCTTCCTTAATTCTCTTATACTTTTACGCTGTTTATGCGGGCAATGCTGAAATGTATCTCACAATATATGCCATTTTAAAATATCAAAAGTTAATTGAGCATGAAAAGAAGTTTGGAGTTGTGTTAGGGAGAGTAGAAAAGTAGCTAATTAGTTAGTATTGTTAGATTGTCAGTTACAGAGTTTGTTATAGTTAGTATTGTAATGGAATAACAGTGGTCTTTGATGTAACTAGAGGCATTAAAGAATAAACTCAGCTTTGGTTGTTTCTATCTTTCTTTCAACTTTTCCTTTAGATAGGATCCTAATTCCTATCAAGATGAGATGTCAAAATCCAAGAATCTCCACTGAAATAAATTAACCTTGGAATATGGGAAGTCTAGTGAGCTGACATAGAAGCATAGTGATCTAATGACAAAGACCAAGGACACCGAAACCAATTTGTGCAACATTTCCGTAAAGGTGCAAAGGTGGAAATCAGAAAAGATGAAGAAGGCTGCAAAGGTGACTAGTACACTGTCAATCATTGTTGGCCTTTTAGAGAATGGCATGTACTGGGTGGAGTATTTGACTCTAAAATCAGATGACTCAACCGAGTAACTGAAAGAGGAAGCAGATGCTTCACATGTCAGTCCATATTCTCCAGAGGTCAATCATCTTCACCTTTTTGCACTGCATGAAAGGGTTGATGCTTGGTACAATGATGAATGGTGGCTTGATCAGGTATTCAATGCTCTTTGTGGCCTCAAGTATAGGGTTTACTTTTTGCCTTACAAATGAGGAGCTAGAATTTTAACACTGTCACCACTAGGGTTAGCCTAGTGGTGTGGGGTGTGTGTGTTAGGATTGTGTGTAGTGTAGGGTGTTGTGTTCAATTCCTTGTAACCTCAACAAAAAAAGAATTTTAACACTGTCTTTTGAGGCTCATCAAGAATGGATTGATGGAAGATGGGTACTTGCTTCTTTGGTATGAGTATGACTACAACATATCTTTTGATTTGTGAGTTTGGCCAAAATAGTCTTTTAACGTGGTATCATTTCCTCTGGTATGACTCATTAATCTTCATTGACTTATGTTACCTAGTAATGATCTCACTATGTCCTAGCAACGCCCGCTTTTTAAGCTTTTAGCTACTTGTGTGCTGAGTCCTGCTAATTAATTCCTACATTTTAAATGCTATTTTTGTGAAAGTGGATTTCTTATTAAGGCTGTGATATGATGCTGTGGTTCCATCAGCATCTCCTTGAACATGTCTTCATTTAAAGGTAGCAAATAATCTCCCTCTATTAACTGAGATATTTGTCTACAATGTAAGTAGTATGTCTACTTTCACATTCCTCCTTTTCTCCTAGCTTTGTATTGGAAAATTCATGCTTATGGCTTTGCTTTTCCAGTCTTTCAAGATTTTTTTTCCCCCACATGAATCCTGATGAATGATAATTTACCGTTTCCCAATTTCTATCAAATTATCAGATCATTATGAATGAACTCGACAGTTGCAGACATCATTTGAAACGTCAAATGCATTCGGAATTTTTCTGTAGTATTTAAAGCTTATGCTTGAACAGAATTTGAGACAAAATATTGTAGTCATAGGCTGTTAAGTATTCATAATTTTAACCCACTGATAGTTTATGAGATTTGTTGTGCCGTCCATTTATTGAATTTGAGCTATATTATCAGTTTTTGACTGAATTTATTGCATTGTGGTTTACTCAGTACCTGATCCAGTTGCTCATTTCTTCTACCAGGTTGGTTTCTTTACAGGGTTGAAGCCCTGATAATGAGTGAATTACTTGATTTTCTTCCTGCCACCTTGCTCTTCTCTCGGGGTGCTTTCTGCCATCACTGACCCAAACATCCGAAACAAGAGACTTTAATTTTTTGCATATGTTGAATGTGATCCCATTTAGCAGAGTTGAAAAAATGTAATATGTCAATTTTTAGGGTATGTTGGCATTGGCTATCCCCATGATAATTGCAACCCAGTTCCGAGAGAGAGATCTTACTGACATTACGCTTATACGTATATCTACGATGATTTGGTGTTAGTAAATCCAGAGGACCTTAAATCAAATGTTAGAGAATATTATAAGCTATTAAAAAAGTCATCACCTTACATCTTAAGGTTTTCGGGGTTGAAGTAGTTCTTTACATGGTATCAGAATTTCCTTGGTTACAATGTCACGAGTTTGATCTTCACTTCCTCTCACTTGTGAAATTAAATAAACATAGCATAAGGTAAATCAAAAATTAGGCCTATACAATAATCTACGCTTCAAGCCTAAAAGACTTTTGCGTGAAGAGTGTGTTAGATAATAATATAAACCATTCAAAAAGAAAGTATGTGTGTGACCTAAGTAAGGGTGTCGCACCAAAAAGCCTTTTTTATTTTTGCGTATATTTAATTCCTTAGATATGTTCCCTCGTCAAGTTAAAATATGTTTCCTCTCTTATAAAGTCATGATGGATAGCATCTCCACTTAAAATTTTATTGTTATGCTACCAATTTCAAAAGCATGGCTTAGTGGGACAAATTCCATTTTGTAAAGATGAAGGCGTTAGTGGGTTCCCTCTTTTGGTGTGGCCATTAAAGTCAGTATCTTCAATAGGAAGCAAAAAATTACTATGACACAAAATAATAATGAACAAAAGATTATATTAACGATAAAGCAGCATTTATTGTGTCTAATTTCCCTTTTAAAGAAGAAAGATAGAAAAGAAAACGCACTTGACAAAATCAGATGCCCTTTTGGTCCATTGTTATTTGTTAATTAGAAATGCTCATGGCTATGGGTGTGATTGATTGAACCACAAACTTTACCTTGTCACTAACTTGGCGTCTGCATCGTAAATGTTCCTTTCAAACAGAAACACGACTCTTGCGGTGACCCATACGCTCGTCTCACGTATGCCATGCAAAAGGAAGGCACAAACTTCTCTTCCAACAAGATAAGTGAAGAATTTGGAAAGAGACAATGAGCAGCTGTAAGCATATTCTCATTGTAACAAAAAATCGCTTAGCATATTCTTTTTCTTGTACGTCATCTTTTATAGAGGTCCACTAATTTTTGATAGCTATAAGCAATAAATCATTACATATATACAAGTGCATTACATCAGCAATAATCTGATGAATAATCCATCATAATCATATACAAATACAATATTATTTTATTTTATTAATTAATTAATTATTAATTTATTTGTGCTAATTACAGTTTGATGATCCTCCACGGCTTCTCTTCCTTTGGTTCTTCCATGGCTTCTTTCCCTGCTGTGAACAATGACACGGGAAAAGACATAGACAAGCCAACCAAAGACTTGAAGGTGATGACAGATCCATCAGGAGGGCCCTTGACATAAATCTCACTCAAGGTGAACCAAATCAAGAAGTCCCTAGCCTTAACCCCAGTAAGATTCTTGATCTTGTTTGGCTCCACATATGCTGTAATTATTGAATCATAGCAAACAAGTATGTTATCAAACCTGTATTCCTCCTTCTTCTGGAGCTTGAGCCAAACAAAGCCTATGTCTTTCACATACCCACATTCCTCAATGTCCTGAATGGTTAATAACCCATCTGGGAGGCCTATTTCTGCAAGCAACATAGCGAACTTCTCCCTGCAAACTTGGTCTCCATAATACACCTCTGCTCTGGCCTTCAGCTCTTCTGTTACTAAAGTCATTATTGCTTGTGCTTTGTGTAACAAAGAAAAGGTGATGGTGGATTGGTGTTTATGCCTAGGCCTATGAAGGGCTTTCTATTGACCTATATGCTCTTGGTGTTTATTGGAGGAGCTTGAACATTAAAGCAATAGATAACTTTTGAGGCCTTCTGCAGTACTTCAGCCGAATTCAGGTTTTATAATACCTGAAATATGCGACAAAACATTAAAATATATTTGGTGTCACTAATGTATTTTATGTTGGGACCAAAGTCACCAAACAGTTAAAGGTGCTCCCTTTCTTACCAAACGGTCTCTAGATGGGATGGATTTTATGCATTTTTATATCGAAAATTCGGTTGAATGGACGTACACACAAATCGAAAAATAAAAAAGAGAAATAAAGAAAAGATTTCACATACTAATTTATCTAAGTTCATCTCATATAGATTACGTCCAACTTGTTTATATTATATTCACTTGCTTATTATAAATCATTTAGTTTATAAAAAAATATAAATATGATTTAAAATTTTTTAATAGTAACTATTTGTGGGCTCAAGCTTAAATTATTAAGTAAAAAAATTTACAACATGTCATAGGCTCACAATCACAGCACTGCCAAGTCCAAACTCTAACTCTATTTGCCTTTTCTGCTGATTTCGTCAATAAAAATCATCATCAATATGTAAAGTATAAGCCATTTCCGACAAATTCTTGATTTAAATTTTTTAGAGTTAGACAGAATTAGAGTATAGGTTATATTAAAAAAAATGAAATTAATTGTAATTAAATAATAAAAACTATTAATAATGTGAGTGCAAATGTGTGGATTTGAAACTGTTATTATTATTAATATTATTATTATTATTAATATTATTATTATTATTATTTTGGTTCAGGGGCATTATTCTTTTATACTGAGGATATGTTAAGCCTATTTAATGTTTGCAAGAATTAGCAAAGATTTTGATAGAAGACTAAACTCATATGGTAGGAAAAACATCAAGGAAGGTTTAAAAACTAAAATATATTAATGTCATTGTAATGTAGTTAAAGGGTTGTTTGAAAAGTATTAAACTTTGAAGATAACTTTTTGGTGTTTGTGTGATACTTGCACGGTTATTTCAACTCTAAAATTGGGGGGGGGGGGGGGGGGGTGGGGGGGGGGGGGGGGGGGGGGGGGGAAGGGCTAAATTATAATTTATTAATAACTTGTAATTTGGAGAATTTTATTCCCTGGTCTTTTTTTTTTTTTTTTCTTCTCTCTCTCCTCTTTCTCTCTCTACTTTTTTCTCTTTTGCGGGATCAAAGGGCCGGGAGCTCTACATTTTCTCTCGTAATATATATAACAATTAATCCATTTCAATCATAACTTTATTTTATAATTAAAAAAAATTAAAATTTATTAGTTTTATGGCATAATTAAAATGTCCATTTATTTTTATTTACTTTTAGAATTATCTTTTAACTATTTTTTCATCAAAACATCTATCTACCAAAAAAAAAAAACTAAAAACATAATTTCCTATACATATTTCTTTGAAAAGGCAAACTTGAAAGCTTATTATTAATTTAAAAGAAATTAAAAAACGTGTTTCCTTAAAAGTCATTAATTATAGGAGATACAAATCGTGAAATTTGAGCGAAGTCCAAATTTTTTAACCCAAGTCCAAAATGAAATCAAACAATGGCAAAATAAGATAGAAAAATTAAAATCGAATATGAGCGAAGGACTCGGGCTTGGTAAAAAAAATAATAACAACATAGGCTTAGGCTTTACCCAATCCCTAACCTATTGCATACCTAGCACTTCCTGATCATAAGTCATTTCATCATTACTTCCCATCCTCGTTATTGCATCATTTTCATTGTGGATCATTTTTAGGCTGCTTAAAATAATAAAAAAATTAAATCGAACCATGAACCGAATTGAACTGTCCCTTAAAATAATTAGTTTTTAAAAATCAGTTCATGAACCGAACCGGTTTTTAAAGAACCAATTTATGAACTGAACCGACTTTTAGAACCAGTTTAAGATCCGAACCGGTTTTTAAAACCAGTTTAAGAAACGAACCATTTTGAACCGAACCGTTTTCAAACCGAATTTTTATAACTTTATTTTTTAAAATTTTAATTTTTTTTCTTTTCAAAGGAGGATTGACCCGATCCGGTTTCAAATCGGTTCTGAACTGATATATTTTTCACTGAACCGAACCATTTAAACCAATTCAGTTTGATTTTTCAAAAAAATCGGTTCGGTTCGACCCATGCAGATCTTTAATCACTTTAATGTCGGCCATAGATAAACATCAATTTTTTTATTTTTTTATTTTTTTATTTATCGAAGAATATAATAATGATAATTGCGGTTGCATTTATAGGCTGACAATAGCATCTAGGATTTTGGAGTTTAATGCTCAATTGGGTTTTCAAATGTCAATAATGTGCCATGGGATATTTTTGTTGAAGGCTCCGCTTGACATTGAACATGGCAGCATCAGCATGGACTGTGTCTTGTACATTAAAATAAGTTAGGGAAAAAAAAAAAAATTGTTGGAGATCGTTTAGATAATGAAGACGTAAGATAATGAGTAGAAATAACATTAGAAGAATTCAAAAACATTAGATGGAATCTGAAAACGCCTAAATTGGATATGAAGTATTAGATGAGATCATTTCTCTAAAATTTTCGCTCACTCCAATTGTCATTAAATATTAAAAACTCTTTTTTTTCCCTCTCTTTTTTTCTCTCCTCTCGCGCCAGTTTCTCTGGCAAGGCTGCGTATACTACAATCGGTTGCTGGTCTCTGTTTTTCTTCTATAGTTGCTACTAAATATGTATCCCAAGTATTAGGACAACTCATTTTAATTGGGCTAAGGCCATATGGGCTACGGGCCCAATACATTTTGCTGATGGGGTTGTCCCTGCGGGAGGAGTTTGCACGATTCGTTGATGATGCTGATGCACTCACTCAAAACTTTGATTAAAGATTACTTGAAAATCTCATACCATGAAGCACTCAAATGTAAATAAATTGAGGAACTATTTTATAAATTTTTATTACTTGTTATAGCAGTTTTTTTTTTTTTTTTTTCCTTTTAAGAAACCAAGGGTAGAGCCATGTTAATTTGGGTGGGAGATTTCCTGTGATTTTTTTTAAATGAACAAGTATAAAATATTAATGAGTATTCCAAAATTATAATTATATAAATGATTGTTTACTCGTTTTTATCAAAAACCTGTTTGGCCTAACATTTTTTTAACTTAAAAGCTAAAGTAAAAAATAAGAACAGAAAAGATAAAATTAAAATTATTTGATAAAGTAATTTTTTAGCTTAAAAACTACTTTAAAGCTCAGATTATAAATAAATCATTTGGTAAAATAATTAATATAAACTTCAATTTCAATCAAAATTACCTTAAACATTATATAATCACAAAACAAGATTATTGTTTAAAAATAAAAAAGATAATTTCAAATTTTTTTTTTTGAAAAAACTATTTTTAATATATTTAAAAAACAGAAAGGAATATATTTATATATTATTATATCGATTTGTAAATATAAATATGTTAAAAAAAAATTTTAATAAAAATTTGTTTTTTTCAACAACTTTTTTTTAAGAATTTTTAGAAAAAAAATGATTTAATCTCTCGTTTTAAAGAAAAAGGAAGCTAAAAAAAGCTAAGCCAAATAGGTAATAAGAATTTCTTTAATATTGATAAAAAGCTTATATACTATTTAAATATTGTAAAACATAAATTTTCATAGAGGACAATGACATTAGTTAATTATTATTTCTTTTATGCATGTCTGAATATTCTAAATAAGTATATCACGAGTTTTACAATTATTATACTTTCCTAGCCCAACCTTCGTTCTCCACTATTTGAATTCATAACATCAGTAGAGTATTTGTAAGTAGGGATGTAAATAAATTAGATTGGTCTACAGAGGCCTATGGCCTAGTCTATATTAGGCCAGACCTAGTCTATTACAAATAGTTAAATAGAACAGTCCTAATCTTTTTTTAAAAATCTATCCAAAAATCAAGTTATAAGCTTTTTTGTACATGTCTAACCTATAAGTCTACATACCGACTTAAATCATATTATTTATTTATTTTAAATAAATAAAATTATCATTTTAATAATTTTAAATAATAAAATAATATTTTTTATTTAATTTTTAATTGTTAAATGTTTAATAGGCTTAAGTCAAAGTTTTTATTTTTTAAATATAGATCAGATCAAACTTATAATTTGAGGCTTACATTAACTAATAAATCAGGTCAAATCTACTTGTTTTTACACGAACTTAATCTATTTAAGCTAAAATCTATCTTAATCTAACCTATTTACATCGCTATTTGCAAGTTTTAACTCTTTGAAAGCTGTAATAGCAAGTGGGATCAAAGGACCATTTTACTGTTAAAGCATCCCTAATATTATATGCCCCACATTATTATCCTTAGGTGCCACCAAACTCTGCCAACAGCCCATTAATCAAGCATACCTAATTTCTTAAACCAAGTTAAGATTTTCCCACGTGGCAACCTGTATCGGTGACGGCTCTATAAGGGTAAATGGGTGTTTGGTCCCGTACTAATACAAACTTCTGTTATTAATGCATGATTTTATTTTATTTTTGTGTGTTTAAGTTTTTTTTTTTTTTTTAGTCTCTGTACTGTTTAAACAAACAAAAATTTAGGTAGATAGCTTTTTTGGTATACAAAAGAAAGTTCTGCAGATTCATTGAATTACATAAGGTTTTCATTTTATCCTTTAACATAACACAACAAACTTTTCTATACTCATAACATTTTGTGGGGCTCACACTTTTTAAAACAAAAAAATAAATAAAAAATTAAGGCACGCAAAACGAATCTCTATAACATTACACAATCATTTTTCCTACAACATAACTCTTATAAAACCCATTACATAAATCTATATAGATAACTGACAATGTAGTCATATATGAATACAGATTTACTCCTTCGTCCTTTTATTTTGAATTCATTGTTCTTTAATATAATCAAAATTATAAGTTACATTTGATTATTCAATATTGGAGAAATGACATCATTTCATATATAAAAATATGAGTTTGATATTTTTTTATGTTATAGAAGATAAAATTATTTATTTTTTACACACATATAAAAGTGTGTGAGGCATATGAAGAGAAGAGAGATAAAAAAAAATATGATCCCACACAATTTATATATGTGTAGGAGATAATTTATCTCCTAAAACATTAAAGACATTAAACCTTAAAAAATATAGAGTCTGAAAAGTAAAAAAGAAATCTTGACTACAATCTGATCAAGGTATATTTAGATAAGCTTTGAAAAAAAAAAAACTCTACTTTAAATTTTTTTATCTATTTTCAACGATTTTTTAATTAAAAAATGATTTTTATTTAAAAGAAAACACAAATAAAGCTTTCCTCAATCAAGTCATATAAACCCAAGACAACTTTATGAATGTTCAAAATACGCAAAATTAACTTTATTATAACACAACAGTGCTTAGTAATAAAAGGAACATTTATTTCACACTATTTCTCAACTTTTCTATCTCAAGATGTTAACGTATAGTGTTGGTTACTATGTAAATTTCACAATTCTTCCATATAGCTTTTAATAAGAAAAAAAATCAATGAAAAATACGAAAGCATAAGCTAATTGAGATAATTTTAAAATCTATATATTATATTGGGAAAAGTAAAATTATTTTAAATTATTATATATTCAATATTTATTGTGTCCCCTAAACATTTATTTCTTAGACCCTTATGTTATATTAATTATCTTAACAGATTGGAATTTCCTTGTGCAACTGCATAAACCAAATAATAATTTCTTCTGTATGTTTCTTGCAGAAACATATTCACCGTTAGGCGTGCTTGTATGATTCATACAGCTATTCAATGGTTGAATAAATTTTTCGGTGGAAGAACTTCTTCGAATTGAAAGTTCACAAGCACCTATGTATATACAGGTATAAATTTTTCGGTGGAAGAACTTCTTCGAATTGAAAGTTTACGATACCCACATTTACAATGAGTTACCTAACAATTAATAATTGTTAGTTATAATTAATAATTTAAGGGAAATCATTTTCTCATGCGATAGGAGATAGCTTTCTTATATTGTGAGACATCGAAATCTGTGTAATCTTTTTTGTTTTTTTTTAACAAGTGGTGGGCCCCATCACTTATTGTGTCTATGGCACAAGAGATGCAACCTCATGTGACATGAGAAAAGAGAAACTCATAATTTAAACACAATTTATATAAAGTTATTAAATGATACAAGTGGCAGCTATTTAAATCGAAACCACCTATGTATATATATATATATACGTGAATATTCGGCCATTGGATGACACATCTTTAAACATGGCACTTCATACTTTCTCCATTGCTGTTTTGCTAACCTCCCTAATTCTCTTCACCCTAAAATCTTACTCTTTGGAACTCAACATAACAGATTCTGATGTTGATCGTATTGAATTTGCTCTAAATTTAGAATTTTTGGAGGCTGAGTTCTTCTTGAATGGTGCAACGGGTGTTGGATTGGATGCTAATGCTCCAGAGTTAGCCCAGGGAGGACCCCCTCCCATTGGAGCCCAAATGGCCCTTCTGGACCCCCTCACTCAAGGTGTCATCTTACAGTTTGGTTTGCAGGAAGTTGGACATTTGAGGTCTTCTCTAATCTCTGCATTTCTAATTTCTTTTAGGAAAAAGTGAGAAATTTGCACATGTTTGTTTCTCACTTTTGAAATGAATTTGGTATCTCATTTAAAGCAAAACAGCCAAATAATTTTGATGGATTTTGCTTCAGTGTCTCTTAATTAAGGAAAAGGAAGACTTCTAAAGTAGAGTTAACATGCATCCTCCATATTGCAGGGCCATAAAGAATACAGTAAAAGGATTTCCTAGGCCGTTACTTGATATAAGCAAGGAATCATTTGCTCGAGTTATGGATAATGCCTTTGGGCAACCTCTGCATCCGCCTTTTGACCCCTATGCCAATTCCATTAACTACCTTCTTGCGTCTTACGTGATTCCTTATGTTGGTCTCACGGGGTACGTTGGAACCATTCCAAATTTGCAAGGTACCACGTACAAGAAAGTAAGGCCCCTAAATCACCTTCATTTACCAAGAATTTTAGGATTTTGTTTTCTTAATTTCTTAATTTACCAAGAATTTAGCAAGGTTCAAGATAAAAATTTTAATAAAAAATGTCACATTCTTAACAAGTACCTGTAATTGGCGTTACAAGACAAATGTGTATGTGTGTGTATGTATGTATGTACAGCTTGTCGCTGGTCTTGTGGGAGTAGAGTCAGGCCAAGATGCAGTTATTCGAGCATTGCTATATGAATATCGGGACTCGATAGTGCTGCCATATGCAAAGAGTGTGGCAGAGTTCACAAATCGCATCTCAATGCTTAGGAATAAGCTAGGAAATGAAGGATTGAAAGATGAAGGTCTTGTGGTCCCTATATCAGAAGGTGCTGAGGGCAAAGTCCGAGGCAACGTGCTTGCTGCTGACAAAGATTCACTTTCGTATGCAAGGACTCCAGAGGAAATATTAAGGATAGTGTATGGGAGTGGTGATGAACATGTCCCGGCTGGCTTCTTCCCTAAGGGAGCAAATGGTCGCACAGCCAGATCTTACTTAAACCCTGCAGCATAGTTATACTGTTATAGACTTATAGTCTCTCCTGCTGACTGCTTTGTAGACTATATCTTGAAAATATTATGCCTGTCACGGCTAACATATTATAATAAGCATTATGTTGCATTAAACTAGCTAATAAGAAATTTGCCATATGTTGTGTTAGAAACACTGGTTTAGAAGTGTCACGTCATGTTAAAGACCTCTTATGCATTATGGAATACATATTTTGATGATGACAAATGATTTATAAAAAATCTCAAATTGAAGATGAAACTTGAAGACACAAGTGGTTAAATTTTTAGAATTTTGTTACACATTATATTATATCACATAATATCTCTCTAAACTCCATTGCATACCATATTAAAAATAAGGGAGTTATTAATCTTATGTCACATAAGATAGGTATCTCATGTGGGTGAAACAAAATTATGGAGCCCACAATTTTTAAAAAAATAAAAAAGAAAAGAAAATATGGGCACAAGGTTCTATGAATATATAATATAAGACAATTATCTTATGTGACATAAGAGAACTATTTTCCTATAAAAATAATAACCTTTTATGTTATGGGTTTAGATTAAAAGTAAAACAATAAATAAATAATAAAATAATTTTTTAATTGAATACAATAAGCATGTTGCTTGAAAAGCGACGTAGTACAATGTGGAACTGCTACTATAATAACAATGTGAAAGGGACAAAGCCTGATTGATGGAACAGTCTAACGAATTCAATACTGGAAATGGAGTTGATGTGTCAATGGATTGGTTTAGACTTTTTATTTTTGTTTTCCTTTCGTTGCAATGAACTTCTTAACCGATTTGCGCCCATGAAGTCTAACAATTATTCAGCAGGAAGTGACCACAAAGAGACTTTTTTTCCTCAATCGCAATGAAAAAAATAATCACATTAGCATAACAAATAATCAAAAAATAAAAATAAAGATCCCGCATAAAAATGGATACAGGAATCCAATTTAAACCATGTAATCAATTTTATACACAAAGTTAGATAAAACAAACAAATCTCGTTGTCATATCAGCATATATCTAAACACAAAGGTTGGCCGGTGAACAGATATCCTATTTAATGAGTCAACTAAGTCAACAAGTTGGGCTTATGATATGGGCTTGACTCATTAGATAGATGTTTTCGTTTTTCATTTAATTTTTGATTTGCATATAATTTTCGTTTCTCGTTTAATTTATGTCACTCATTTAATTTTCATTTGAAATGTGGTTTCCATTTTCATTTATTTTACGTTTTTCATTTAGTTCCCATTAAGGATATATACCATTAACTTTTTAAGCTCAACTGGGACGAAAAACTTTTGCTATTACTGACTCAGGTAGTTTCCGCTTCTAAATTAATTTTTGTTTGTCATGTAATTTTTGTTTTCATGTAGTTTACATTTTTCTATTAAAATCCCATTGAGGTATATACTATTATTATTTTGAGTCCAACCAGGGGATGAAAAGCTTATGTTATTGCTCACTCGTTTAGTTTTCGTTTCTCATTTAGTTTTCGTTTCTCAATTAATTTTTGTTTGAAATATAGTTTTCGTTTTTCATTTTGTTCCCATTAATGATATATACTATTATTTTTTTGAGCCCGATTTGGGATGAAAAACTTCTATCATTGCTGACTCATTTAGTTTTCGTTTCTAATTCTCAATTAATTTTCCTTTTTCATGAAGTTTCTGTTTTCATTTAATTTACGTTTTTCTATTAAAATTCCATTAAGGGTATATACTATTATTATTTGAGCCCAACTTGGGGTGAAAAACTTCTGCTATTTCTAACTGACTCATTTAGTTTGCATTTTTTCAATTAATTTTTCTTTTTCATATAATTTTCGTTTTCATTTAGTTTACGTTTTTCATTTAGTTCTCATTGAGGATATATACTATTATTTTTTTGAGCCCAGCTTGGAATGAAAAACTTATGTTATTGCTGACTCATTTAGTTTTCATTTCTAATTTCTAATTTCTAATTTAATTTTTGTTTCTCAATTAATTTCCATTTTTCATGTAATTTTTGTTTTAATTTAATTTATTTAGTTCCCATTAAGGGTATATATTATTTTTTTAAGCTCAATTTGGGACGAAAAACTTCTGCTGTTGCTGAATAATTTAGTTTCTGTTTTTCTTTTAATTTACTATTTTCATTTAGTTCCAGTAAGGGTATATATATTATTTTTTATTAAATTATTATTATTAAAAAAAAATCTAGTTCATGGAATCTCATACACGTACGTGACATGTTTATCCTCTAATTACTTCTTCCCTTCTAGTTATATATATATATATATATATATATAGAATGTTACTTTACAAATCTTTATGGACAAACTCTTCACTTAAATACAAATTTTTATGCATTTATTAGTCCATCGTTTTTGTTGTTGTTGTTGGTAGTTTATTAGTCCATAGTTTTTTTGCACCATAAGCCATGTGGCTTTGTCCTTGTTCATGGTAGATCACCGCGTGCAAAACAAGACTGAAGTGCCAAGTGGCTGTTGTCACAACCTTACTTTGTAACTTGTTAGAAATTTGTTTATTTTGGTTTTTTTTTTTCTTTTGGTCCTCATGCAGTGGATTATTCATCATTTTGCACCTCTTTCCTTTCCTCGTCCTCGTATGTTTCTAAAAGCTCAGGGAGTAGGTGTAGCGTTGTATTTTTTTATTTTTATTTTTAAATTACTTCTTGCTGACAATGATGAATACATTATAACAGAATATTTCTAATTTAAATCTTGCACACATGTCAGACAATTTATTGTGCAAATATGCGCGTTTAGCCACTTCTACTCTCTACCTGCACCCTATGTAGCACTGATACCGATACGGGACACGTGACACGACATGATACGACACCCCGACACGTTAATTCTAAAAACAGTTAGATTTCGACACGTTAGGACACGTTGTGATATTAAATAATAATTTTTATTTATGTAGTGTATATTATATTTAATATTCAATAATTTAACAAAAAAATGAAGTTAAACTTATAATACCCATCAATTTTGCAAAGAAACATAAGATATCCCAAATATTTATATTAAACTCGATAAAATTATAATCGTAATCTAACGAATCTATTAGTTGGAATTAAAAATGCAACGCAATGCAACCTTTGAACCATTTTTTGAGTTTCTACAATGCGTGTTGGAGTGTCGGAGAGTGTCGGGAAGTGTCGGACACGACACGTCAAGATCTTTGAAGTGTCGGTGCTTCATAGCCTGCACCTTTAACTTTAGTAATTCCTAATTATGCATTCTTAGCCATGCTACATGTCCCTTATGTAATGGAATTACCTTATAACAACAGGACTCAAATGGATTTCTGAATTAACTTGAAAGTTATTTCATCAGAAAAGCTCTATCTGCTTTTGACTTCTATGTTCCAGCACAGCCCTTTGGAATTTTATCAGTGGTTCTTTTCCGGCATCCTTGTCTATTTCTTCAACCACATCTGAATAAACCATGTTTTGCCATTGAATATATTCAGCACGGAACAGTTGAATTCAAAGCAGCCTTAAACCGTGTTCAAACTCGTCTCCACTAGTCCCTCCTCTGAAGGTTGATAATTTCGTATGGTGACATAGCACCCGCTACTTCATCTGCATAGTGGATGAGCACTCCTTAGAGGTATGAAGTTCAGCATCAATTAATGTTGATTCAGGTAATGCAGCTGCTCCACCACTTGACACTGTCCTTCGGAATGTTCCGTCCACCACACTAGCACATTTATTCACCCGCATCTAAGGGGACAACCCCGAATATTGTAGAATTGTAGCTGAGGTTCTTTGCATCTTCATGTGAATTCATTGTAAACTTGTAACATTGATTCATTGTAGTTTTGATTTGTGGATATATTAGTGTGTGTACATGTAGCAGCACATTTGGTTACACAAAAGAAATTAAAGAAGAAGAGAGAAAATTAGAGAGAGGGTGAGAGTTGTCTTGCAATTTTCTGATATCTTCATTACCCCACAACTTGGCCTATATATCCACTATGAGTCTGTTACAACTGAAGCCCAAATTAACATTAAGTAAAGGAAATAACGAACATGCATTACCTAGCGTATTCTATTGAATTAAAACTATAAAATAGCATAAATATATTGGGTTACTACACTCCCCCAACTTTCAAAAACAACCTCGTCCACGAGGTTGAAGCACAAAAATAACTCATCTATTTTCAAAAATAAAATAAAATACCATCATATGTTGCTATGAGAGTTGAGTTGCCCGGGTCAAGTGCTTCGTCAACAATCACCTTTATCCAAGATTGAAGTATGCTTGTCTTCATGACTCCAAAAAGCATTGCCGCTATTACAATAACATGGGAAGTATGTAAATTCCCATCTCCTAATTCATGATGTCAATAGAGTCCCAAGTCTGAACTGTAATGATGATGGCATCCCAGTCCCAGCTGAAACTAGCAAGAACCACATATTTTATAAAAATTAATATAAAATTATTAATGTGACTTTTTCTTAATTATTTAAATTTTTAAATTAAATAATTCTTCTATATAATATTAAAATCTATATGATCAAGTGATTATAAGTTTATCCATCTTTACCTAAGTTGATCAATTTACACCTTAAAAGACAATTCAGACTATGTTTTGATTGATGAAAAGTATGGAAACGGACATTGCTTGAATATTTTTGAAAGGAATGAAAAATGGAGAAGGATCTGTATTGTTTCTAATTCTTTTCTGATTTAGAAAACTTTCTTTCATTTAAAGGAAGGAAAAGTCCCTTAATTTCTTCCGGAATGTGTTGGAATATTGTAAAATATAAAAATTACAATCCAGTATGAATGGAGGGAGTGCAAGTTCACGAAAATAGGGAGAACCTTGAGAGAAAAAAGAAGAAGAAAAAGTGTGTTGGAAATCGACAATCACACAGAATCGAGAAAACAGAAAAAGAGATAAGAGTAGAGAGATTGACACGATGATTTACCCTGGTTCACCCAATATAGGCTACGTCCAGCTTGTCTGTACTATATTCACCTCACCGCCACTCGTTACAAGTCTCTCGGTTTTACAAGGCAAATATAAATAGGATTACAAGAAACCCTAACAGCAGCTATTCATGGGCCCAAGCCCAAACTGCTAAGAAAATTACAATAGAAACAGAGGCCTAAACATTACCTAGCCTCTAGTTGCCTTTCTGCTGACCCCGACAATTAGGGCCAACATCATCATGTGAAGTATGAGCCATACCCAACAAAGTGAACTACGTTCGTTGTAGATAATTCTAACTAAAAAGAGTAAGTTCATGAACAAGATGATCGAGTTATTTTGATGCTATTACCACATGTGGTCAGTAAGTAATGGGTTAGATAAATATTTACATTTCTGCCAATTATATATAAGTCACTTTGTAATTCCATCGAAATCACTTTCACCACATCCATGGAAACTCCACTTAAATTTGATTGCTTACTGTATGCAATATGCCTATCTTCACCATCTTTTATAGAATCTCCAACAAGCCCACAAGAAATCTTAACAAATAGTGTCTTTCCTGGAGTAGAGACATTCTTCGAACCATCTTCAGTTACTGCCAACCCACTTTCAAGATCAACTTCAGCATCCTCATCCCTTAAACTTCTATGATCCATCCTGAAGCCACAAAACTAATCCGACTTCTCCCTGATTGTTACCCTACCCTACAAATCTACGAGAGCTAAAAAATGTCCACTAAACTGCCACCAGGAACTAAATCCTTGAACTCAATCGATAACACAAAATCAACTTCTCAACAGATATTATACACCGAGGACCAAATTGACCATATATCCTCAAAGAGACAGTTTGAAATCGTAGGCTGAAGCTAGTTTCAAATTGGGGAATACTAGGTAATTTGTCAAACTTCCAATAGAACCCATTAGAACTGGAAAATAGTAGCTACCGCTAAACTAATGAATAGAAATTCACCAGGCTTCTTTTTTAAAATTCCAAAATGCAAGAGTACATGTGGGACCCACTTCGCATCTAACTTTCCATATCAGCATCCCTTTTCTTTCTTTCAGTCAATATGCAAAGACATAAAAGCGATGGCTTTTTGACCCTTTTGCCCCTAATTAATTAATTAATAACCAATTTGTCCCTGATCAAGAACTATCCACCAACCTGCCCCCTTTTAGTCGACTACCTTGTTGTTTTAGTCGAGCAAATGGTCAATCTCCAGAAAGTGGACTACTGCAAATTTAGTCGACTAAAAAATCATCTTAATCGACTACATTTTTGGGATATTTAGTCGACTAAGTAACGATATTTAGTCGACTAAATATCGACGGATTTGTTTTTTAAAAACCCCCCATTCGGCAGAGGGGGAGTAGGATGACCTAATCGACTAAGGAGGCGGCCCAAACCCCAAATCCGCAGGAGCAGCTGAAGAACGCCCCAAACCCTTCCCTTAGGCGTGTGGATTGCCCCCAAATTTGGTCGAAATCGTGAAATCTGAAGGATAGGTAAGGTTTCTTAACTTGCATTGTGTTTTAGGTTTAGGAATTTTTTGTATTTGTTTGTTGTCCGAATTTGTGAACTCTAATCAAAGCGTTTGTTGTAGGTTTTGTAACCCTAATCTACTAAGGTTTATTTTTTTGCATTGTGTGAATTTTTTTGTTTGAAAAGTTTGTATGTGGCAAAAGTTTGCTTTTGGTTTACAGCGCTTATGTTGCAAGTTTTCATTACCATCATGACATGTTTCATATAGTTAAATGCTGACATGTTTCATTGTAGGTACCCTAAACAAATGACGAGCCGCAGAAGACCAAGCGATGAGGGCAATGAGTCACTTGAGAGACGCACCAAGCATAGGCAAGAGCGGCCTTCTTCGTCAAGGCGACAAGACGAAGAGCCTGATACTGTTGACCTCCCGTATGGGTATCTGTTTGAGGACGACCCTGCCGTCCACGCTTCATTCGTACGTGACCATTTGAACCGGCCGTTATGTGCTCCAAAATCTTTGGATACAACCTTTTTTGATAAGGAGGGATTTGAAATTGTGGGGGTGTTGGAGGCGGCACATCTGAGGGTGTTGGCCGAGACCCTATGTCCGTATTCAGAGCTTATGGTGCGGGCCTTCTACCATAACCTCAGCTACGTACAGGGCGAGCTGAGGTCGAGGGTCTGTGGAATAGAGATCATCATGACGGCACCTGCATGGTTGGAGATACTCGGCTATGATTTTGACTCTTCTCAGACTGTGGTGTATGACGCTGATAGTGGTGTAGTACTTCCAGGATATGTACGATGTAACACCCCGTTCTAGAACCGGTTTGTTAACATCGCATTATGATATTAAGCGCAGTTACAATCACATGGGTTCAATTAAAATCTGGATAAATTTTTCATTTTAAAACATGCCGAATTTATAATACCCAATTTCGTGATCATAACCGTATTACCTTGCGGAATCAGATAAACCAAGCTTAACATCATGTTCTTATTCAATTTTTAAACCATTAATTTACTTCTTATTTATTTCACAATTTCTACTATATTGTAGATCTCTTCGTTAGCTACGCGTGGTTTCAAACCGCTCCTTATTTGGAGCTCTGTAGCTCAAGTTATGACAATTTTACTAACTCAGGTGTATGCTGAAAAACTACGCGGGTATGGCGCTTAAGCTCGCTCCAGGGCGCTTAAGCGCCCACAGACAGAGGGAATTTACATTTTTTAGCCACCAAGGGCGCTTAAGCTCGCTCCAGGGCGCTTAAGCGCGCTACCTGGGCGCTTAAGCCCCCATTTTGGGCGCTAAAGCCCCATGCGACAGAAAGCTTTTGGTCTTCACAGGTGCATCAGGGCGCTTAAGCCCCCTCATGGGCGCTTAAGCCCCCTGAGCAGGCTTAAGCCTCCATTTGCAGGCTTAAGCCCCCTCTTCTGGGCAATTTCCTATACTCATATTTTTCATGCATCTTTCTTGGGGAATCAATCCTACACATTTTACAACCTATTTAACAAGCTTGTGATATCCCTATATCATTGCTCAACTCTCATCCTCTCATCATTGATTTAACGGAAATTGGGCAGCATAATCTTTGTTTTCTCAACGTTTCCCAACTTAGCACAAGGTACCTAATTGACTTTCCAGCTCAACATATCCAATACATAAAAATACATTCATGCATTTAACTTACAGTAAGCATCATACACCAATATCTTCATTACTTACAATATTACATCATGTCTTAATTACAAATCTCATATACATGCCAAAGGACTTAGCTACAACATGAACATGATCAAAGCAAGTAACCCTGTATCAGATACCCATTACTACTACAATGATCATGCACTAAGTCCTCCAAAATACATCATGTGGCATCAAAATATACATATAGCAATGCTAAATGGCATGCAACTCAACATGTCCAGCTATCAGGTACAGTCTACTCACGCTTCTTGCCTCGATCAACCTCACCTCTATCAGTACCTGAAATGATGCCCCACAACACGGGGTGAGATATACGAATATATCACAGTAAACCAGAGGTCCTTGGAGATCACTCAACCCTAAGGTTCACTTTGATGTACACATAATCATAATAGCTTAACACATTCTTATCCACAAGCATCACATGGACTTCCAAGAGAGATCCACTATGGGCTGTTTCTCTTAGGCTCTTACCACATGGAGATCCACATAGGGCTGTTTCCAAGGGAAGTCATTTCCTCAATCTATTCCAAGAGAGATCCTCAAAGGGCTGTTTCTCTTAGGCTCTTACCACATGGAGATCCACATAGGGCTGTTTCCAAGGGAAGTCCTTTCCTCAATCTAGGAACCTCCAAGAGGGATCCACGTAGGGCTGTTCCTCTTAGGCTTTAACCACATGGAGATCCACATAGGGCTGTTTCCAAGGGAAGTCCTTTCCTCAATCTAGGAACCTCCAAGAGGGATCCACATAGGGCTGTTCCTCTTAGGCTTTAACCACATGGAGATCCACATAGGGCTGTTTCCAAGGGAAGTCCTTTCCTCAATCTAGGAACCTCCAAGAGGGATCCACATAGGGCTGTTCCTCTTAGGCTCTAACCACATGGAGATCCACATAGGGCTGTTTCCAAGGGAAGTTCCTACCAATCATCCTCATCATAATACTATCACTCATAACCTCAATCACAATCCTCAACCATTACCTCATTCATTATTGCTACTTCTATAATCATTCCTCAATTACTCTTAAACAATCAAACATCAACCAATAATCATCAATCAATCATAACATGTATCAATGCATGAATCAATGCATGAGCATACAATCACTATCATAATTACATATCACATCTCATAAACCATTTCTCCTCAACGGAGTATGGTGGAACACTCAATGGGATCAACCACAAGGTCCAAAGGTTTACCTTGCTCTTTGAGCTTTCCTCAATTGCACACAACCCCATGGGTTGGTCACTCCACTTGGTCCTCTTGCCTCAATCCTATCAACACAAGGAATACAATCAAACAATGCTAACAATGCAAGGAAATCCATAGTTCCAAGCCTAGATTTCTCCAAACATCAAAGCATACTAAAATAACACTATAAACTCATTTCTACCGATTAAATGTCATTCCTAGCATTTTTCACAACATACTCTAAGCCTCATTCTTCCTTGAACATAGCCAATCTACTCAACATTTCATAAAAACCCTAAAACACTATTCATTAACCCTAAACTCATGCAAATCTCCAAGAATCATGTGAAAGAGAGTGGAAACTTACCACCAATGATCACACAATAGAGGAATGAGTGTTCCTCAAGCTTCCATGGAGGTTGAAACCCCCAAAACCCCAAAATCTCACAAAGGGCCGAATTTTTGAGTGGCAATATCCCTCTCCACAATGCTCCCCACTCAAAACTAAGCTTGGATTATGAAAGAGGGGAAGATTTAGAGTAGTTTAGGCTTTTGAATCACCCAAAACGGTTAAGATTTGCTCTCACTCTCTCTTCCTCCCTCCTTTCCCTTCTTCTTCTTTCTCCTTCTTCCTTTCCTCTTCTCTGATGCTCGACGGGTTGCTTGGGGGGGTTTGGGTTCTTTTGTGTTCTTTATCACTTAACATTGGTTAAGTGAAATAATGCGGGTATTAGTTCGTTTATCTATTCAACTCCATTAATTACCAAACTTTACCCAAAAGTCTGGAATATTATTCTAGGAATATTACTATTTTTATTTTTATATTTTGGGTACTTTCGCCAGTACCCATTTATACCCCATAATTTTCACTGAGTACACTTTTTAACTCTAAGTGACTCAGATTCATTTAATTAAGTCTTTTACTTAATTTTACTCACTAAAACATGCTTAATTATTTAATTAAAATTAATCAATTAAATGCTTAAGTTTGGGATATTATATACGAGAGGATGCCGTGCAGGAGCAGAGAAGAGTCCGTGGGGAACACTTGCACTATACGGTGGGGTTGCTTTCTGTGGAGTCTCGTATACTACACTATGTCCTCACCCACGTTCTGTTTCCGCGATCTTTTAATCATTCCAGGGTGTTGGAACATGACATTCCCATTATGTGGGCTATCCGACATGCCCAGATGGTGAACTGGAGGCACTATATCTGTTGGTTTATGTTTAAGGCCAAACATAAGGGTCATCTTCCATACGCCTGTCTGGTACAGAGGATATTGGTTCACTTTGGTGTTCCCATGGAGACTGAGCTGTTGAAGAAGACCACGGGCTATAATTGCAAGTTCGGAAAGCGTCTATTGGAGCAGTGCAAGATTACTAAGAACACGAGATCGGGTGTGTGGGAGTTTAGTGGTATGCCCCAGGTTGAGGTTCCTTATATTGCCCCAGATGACCATATTGTTGAGCCAGAGGTGGAGGAGGAGGAGGATGTGGCTGAGGTTGAGGAGATAGCTGAACCTGAAGGTGGGATGTCATGAAGGGCATAAATGCAATGACAAAGAAGATAGGAAAGATGGCGCTGGCACATAAAAAATGGAGAAAGAAAGGGAATGAAAGGTTTAGACACATACAGGGAAGGTTTAAGGGTGTGGAAGACAGGCTTGCTTGTCTGGAGCTTGCAAGAGGTGGTCAAGTAGCTGAGGCAGCAGGGGATGGGGGTCATGTGTCAGATGAGGACGACTCGGAGACGGACACAGACGGGGATGACGAGTAGATTTAGGGTGTACATCATGTTATTATGTTTTGTTCATGTATTTCCTTTAAGTCGTTGATGTAATGTAACTTTTTTTAATGAATGCAGAATTGTTATGTTTTTTGGATCTATGTTATGTTGTGTATTGAATTTAATTCCATTTCAATATCGTTACTTAGTCGACTAAATATCCCAAAAATGTAGTCGATTAAGATGATTTTTTAGTCGACTAAATTTGCGGTAGTCCACTTTCTGAAGATTGACCATTTGCTCGACTAAAACAGCAATGTAGTCGACTAAAAGGGGGCAGGTTGGTGGATAGTTCTTGATCAGGGGCAAATTGGTTATTAATTAATTAATGAGGAGCAAAAGGGTCAAAAAGCCTAAAAGCGATTGTTAATTTTATGCGAGAGACCATTCAAGACTTACTTCTTACATTACATAATGCAAAATCTATTCTTTAATTAATTCATTATTCAATTTATGCACTAAAATCATATTTCTCTAGCACTAACACTATAGAATAGTTAATACAAGATCCAAAATACCAATTATTCACAATAATATATCTATCTAAAATTACCTAACAAGTCCAATAGTACTATCTGCACACCACTTCAGTGATGGTTGCATCATCGACTGAGATAATTTCTAGGGGCTGACACACATTTGCTGCTTCTTCATTTCTTGCTCTTGAAAAAGCAGGCTTTCGGGGGATAGCCAGAGAGTTATTATCATTTCTTAACATCGAATAAACTTCCAGCATAGAAGGCCTATCATCCGCATGTTCTTGGATGCATAAGAGAGCAATTTGCATGCATCTCATCATTTTGCAGGGCGAAGATGTATCATCAAGTGCATGATCCATGAACTCCATACCCTTTCCATCTTCCCATAACTCATAAGCCTGCAGCCATTAAACATCAAACATCATGGAATTGATATAATTTTTTTTTTTTAAAATCTAAACCAAATAAAGGAACACAAAATTTATCCAATTCACCAAAGGTTGTAAAAATTACTTACATACTCAAAGAGCATTAAATCATCGTTATCTCCATAAAAGGCAGCTGTCTTTTTGCCACTTATAATTTGCAAGAGTAATACTCCAAAACTGTAGACATCAGATTTAGTGGAGTAAACACCGCTTTGAAGGAATTCAGGAGGAAGATAACCACTGCATCACAACACATAATAGGAACAATTAATTAACTTACTAAAAATTTAATTACGGAAAACTCAAGTGGAGGAGCATTATAATCAGAATACTTACTATGTTCCCACAAGTGTGCTTGAGCTTGCTTCTTGTTCATCCTTCGAGAATATTCTTGCCATCCCAAAATCTGATATTTTGGGCTTCATCTGAGAATCCAATAAAATGTTGCCGGCTTTTAAGTCCCGATGAATGATGGTGAGTCTCGAATACTCTTGAAGGTACAGAAGACCTTGCGTTACTCCTTCGATGATGCCAACGCGAGTACTCCAATCTAGCATATGCTGTCTAGCAGGATTTGTGTGGAATTGATGTATAGGAAAAGTAATGTGATTATTAAAAAAGAAACTCATGTAAAAAGATGGTTTGGTGTTTCTTATGTTATTGGAGATAAATTTATTTTCTACGCTCATATAAAAGTGTGTGAGACTTATGTTTTCTCTTTCTCTTTCTTCTCCTCGTACGGTGCGGGCCTCACACACTTTTACGTGTGTAGGAGATAAATTTACGGGTTCGCTTTTTCTACAGTCAATGTAGATAACTTATTTACATTGAGTCCAAAACGATGTCATTTTGAGGCGAAAATCAAGGTATTTTTGTAATTATAATTTATTTCAGGGTTATAATAGTCTTTTTCATAATAATTTTTTAATTTTTCAATCCAAAACGACGTCGTTTTGGGAGCGAGCGAATGTATCTACATTCACTTTAGAAACATTAAAGCCTAAATTTATTTTCTACAACATAAAAAATATTAAAACTTAAGAAAATTCAAATTTAATTTTCCGTTCCTCTCAAGTAGGTTATTTTTCTAATTTAATTTGGCCCTTCCATTATTTTGGCAAGCAAATACCTAAGCAAATTTCTAGTGAATCATGTAATTTTGATAAAAATCATAGCATGGATATATATAATAGAATGCAGGTGTGATGCATATTTAAGGCTTTAACTTAAAAAAGTGGTGCATAAAAAAAATGCTGCAAAGATACTAACCGAAGAGGTAGAAGTCCAGGCTTTTATTTGCCATGTACTCGTACACTAGCATATGTTCCTCCCTTTCAATGCAAAAGCCTAACAACCGGACAAGATTTACATGTTGAAGCCTTGCAACGAGTGTTAACTCATTTTTGAATTCCTCCGATCCTTGTTTAGAAATTTTTGATAACTTTTTTACAGCTATTTCCTGACCATTGGGTAGGATGCCCTGGAGAAACAAACACTAATGATTAGGATCTTGACCGGAGAAGGTAACGATAAGACACACATTTCCTATCTTCACTAATAAGAGTGTAAATAGGTCAGGCAACCTATCAGGGGTTTATGATACGGCCTACATCAGGTCAAGTTTAGTCTATTATATTTAGTAAAATAGAACATACTCAAATTTTTAAAAAGACCTTTTTAGAAAGCATGTCATAGGCTTTCTTTTACAAGGCTTGGTCTATGTCTATGGTCTATAAACCTATAGGCTGGCCTATATTATTATTAATTTCCAATAAAATATAACCGTCTCAACGATTAAGATTTAGTTGTAAAAGGTTATAAGCGAAAGAGGTTATAAATATAACTTCTCTCTTATTTTAAATAAAATAAATAAAATTATTTAATGATTTTGAATTGTAAAATAATATTATTTTAATTGTTGAATGCCTAATAAGCTTAAACAGACCTAGACCAAGCCTTTTGTTTTTTAAACACATGACATACCAGACTTATAATTTGGACCTACACAAGGCTAACAGATTAAGCTATACCTAGTATTTTATACAGGCTTAACCTATTCAAATCAAAGCCTAACCAGACCCAACCTATTTACACCCGTGAATCATAATTTGTCTTTCCAAAAGTTATAATGCTCCACAGGAACATGATTTTACCAAATTGATAGAGACACAAGAAATAATTCTGATGACGGGGTGTTACTAATATAGTTAGATGGGACTAAATTCGAATAATTTTGCTAATAGAAACTCTTAGACCAAGGCAATTCCCAAAAGGATGGAGAATACACAAACTGGCTTTACTTTGCAATAGTTTTATTTAATTATGAAGAATGAGAAAAAGAAGAAGGAAAAAACACTTGACTATATATATATATATATATATATATATATATATATATATATATATATTTTATTTTATAGTAAAGAGAAGGTATAGAACGCAAGCAATCACCGTATACGTTCCAGTACTATTAATTTATCATAATACAGGCATAGGAGATAGGAGCCAATCAAATTAGGCAAGTCTAATTACTGGTTTGCAAGGCAGTGAATCATTTTGTTCCAAATCAGATTAGATTGGAATAAAAGGATAAGTAATTCTTGCAGTATTTACTACAAATCTGGTAGTAATATTAGCATGATATTGAAAATCAGAGGTAGTGTATATAGCAACAGGTACGAACTTTATGTGAAATGAAAATGAAGTAGTGATAGCACAGGAAATAAGAAGGTGTGCCCGTGTGCTATTAGAATTAAAACTTTTGTTTGCATAAAGTAAGACATGATTTTATTCCAATTTAGTTTGCAGCCATTAAGTAAGACATGCTAAGTAGCCAATTTATTTTTCTCCAAATCACAATTCTTCAAGTATAGGTCAGGGCTAATTTAATTAAAACATCGCTTGTACCATAAAAAAAAAAAAAAAAAAAAAAAAAAAAAAAAAAAAAAAAAATAATTAAAACATCAAGTTGGGATGTAATATAATATTTCCACACTAGACTTTGAGCTGAACAATTTTGAAAATGAGCAATAGAGAAAATTCTTCAACAACTATTTTACATCAATGTAGTCTTCCCAACAGCCCTACACTACCAATAGATATTTGAGCAGAAAATAAAATAACAGAACAACAATATGATTTATACTTTAATATTTACTCAAGTAGCCAAGTGACGTTTCTACTTAGTTTAAATGTGAACGATGAACCTGATTTATATAAGTTGTTAACAAGTGTACGATGTATCATTTACATACAAGTTTAATATTTCAAGAACAATGACGATCAGAATCTACTATATTAGTGCACATGACTTTATTTCTTAAGACACCAGCTGAATATGCAAATATTGTAATGCAGCAATATGCAATTATTACTCTAATATACCAAAATTTTGGATTAGTACCGAAACTGTAAAAGTTCTATGTTATGCTGAATTACACTGAATTCAACGAAAATGCAGAAACTTGTATCTGTTATTATATCAGGGTCACAAGTTTGACAAATTCTTAATTCAAAAAAAATGAAGCTAACAATATTTCAGCCAATAGTATTGGCAATACAGATTTAAGTCAGAATCTAGTCCAAGCTATTAAAGTTGTACTTTAGTTTCAGGAATACAGGACAAACGAATCTAGAGATGCTTGTAATAATGTTGCACCAAATTTTAAGTGATAGCTGAATACAAGACTCTAGTTCACTATTCCATCAAATAATTAATTCCAAAAACTTGTTTACTTAAGCAAGATTTAAGGCAGTACTAGTATTTAAAAGGACATAGTAATTTTCATCTTCAAAATGCACAACAGATAGGAATTATGCAGACTTTTATTAGTTCCTTAAACAACTGCTAATCCAGTCACGGTCCTAAAGGACCAGTACCCTGATTGTGCAAACCAAAACTCAATGCTTTACATAGGGTCAACTCAATCTTTATGCATCAATACTTACTATCATGCCCCTTTTCGGTTTATATATACTTAAATGAACAATTGAACTATACCAAAATATTTAGTAGTTGAAGTAAAGGAACTTGAATGATTCTTTTGTCAAGATTTTACCTTGTAAACAGGACCATAACCACCCTGGCCGAGCTTATTTTGATGTGAAAATTTATCTGTGGCCTCTTCAATGTCAGAAAATCTGTAGGCATGTAAATTGGGAGCATCCCCATCAAAAGGTCCGGCGGCTTCTTTATTCAGTAAAGATGGGGAATCTTTAGCAGCATTAACCATCCCTATATACAGAAATTAAGGAAGTTAAATAGATGTAAGTTAATTTCTTCAACGATGGATATTTTCACTCTTTAGTCATATGAATATCAACTCTAAAATCGGAAATAAACATAGGTAGCCAAAACTTTACCGATTGATTGGAATATTCTCTTCCTTTGGTAGTAGGAAGTGACACCTAAAATGAGAATAACTGTAGTAGTTATACTCAAAATGATCACTAATAATTTCCTCCGGTCTTTTTTATCTTCATCAACAGCTGAAAAAGCAACAGTAAATATAAGTTAGATGGAGCTGTTTAAACAATACATATATGTCATATTGCAAATGCCATCCGCTGGAAAGTTTTTCCCATAGCTAAAATTTTACCCAACACGATCATTCTACATTATGCATTAAAAATTAGCGCCTTAAACATATGACAAGACAGTGACAGAGAGATTATGGTTGTTTACTATATCATATCAAATATTTATATATTTCGTGTGAGTTAAAGTAAAAGTGGGAATTTCTATAGTTTACTACAGTTGGAAGGATTATCGTTCTAAGGTAAAGTGAACCATTAAGAAAACAAAAAAACATAAAAAGTGAACCATTAAGAAGGTATCATCTAATGTTTATAGAGGACCATCATGGAAGTACACAGCAAGACTTAAAGAATTGAAGAAAAGACGAGAGGGAATAGAAGACAATTAACGTCAAACCCGTCACACAAAAATGCCATATTAGAATGGAAACTTCATACACAGAGATTAGAATCCACTAATTCTATCTCTGCCAACAATTCTGTTACACAACTTATGATCCCATACTTTGTTGTAGCTTCTATTCTCTATATTTCTATCAATACTCTCCTCCACAAGTTTACCTTGTCCTCAAGGTGGAAGGCAAGAAATTGATCATGGATGATATCAAACATCTCCCTCCCAGGTGTTCTCAAAAATCAAGTCTTCCATTTGATAAGACTTTCTTTTGGCCAACTGAGTTAGTTCTGCATTGTAACACCATTTCTGGTTCCGCCTATAATTCCAGCTCTTCAAATAAGAGGTAGAGGTCGTGGTATTGTAGTAGGATTTATGGATCACTTTAATAGAGACACATAAAACACTGGATGGATCTTACAAGATTCAGGTAAATCTAACTTGTACGTTGCTTCTCCAATTGTTTTTCAAGTACTGTACGTGGTCCATAAAATCTAGGATTGATCTTCTCATTCATCATAGCAGCTAATGATTTTAATCTATAGGACTACTGTTTAAGATAAACCAAATTGCTAGAAGAAAATGAACTTGTCTTCTCTTTTTATCAACAAACATCTTCATTTGAGTTCGAGCCTTGGTGAGAAGATGCTGAAGGTCATAGAGGATGGTGTCTCAAGCTTGTAAAAGCTGTTCCACTGCATTAACAGTACACCTGTTCTGCACCCCTTGAAATATGAGGGTGTTCTCTCCCTGATGAAACCCAGAAAAAAGAACTGATTGTACTGATAGAAATTCTGGAGACTAAAGCTCCTTACAGACTCCTTACCTCAAAAGACAGACTATATGTAACGCCCCGTGTCGACCCGGTTCGTTACTCCTTATTGTACACATAATCAGCTGTACAGATAGATAGTTCAAGAAGAAATAATTTCTGACAACAAACAAGAATTAGCATCCTGGCAGCTTGTACTTAAATCAAAACTGGTGGCGCATTGTAAATCCATAAGTCTTGGGATTAGGACACGTTATACTAGACATCTAGGGTTTTACAACAATATCTTTATACTAGACATCTAGGGTTTTACAACAATATCTTATTTGTTAAATTTGGTTAAGAAACAAGATAGATATGAATTTTCTAAGGAGACCCTTAATTCTGTCCACCACAAGGGTGCGGTTCTCTAGCAAGCTTGACTTTAAGCAGATCTGGGGTTATGTCTCACTTCCATAAAATCTAGTACTTAGGGACGTTAAAGTAGACATTCATAGCTTTAATATGACACCTATTTCATTGGATTTGGTGGAGAAATGAGGGAGTTATAAATTTTATAAACAGACCCTTTAAACCTAACTATGCAGAGGACACTCACTTCTGGCAGCTTGGATCCAACACCAAACTGGGAACAGTCCATTATTCTAAAAATTCTAAGATTTTAAATCATTAAACTAGACATCTCAAGATTTAAAATGACACCTATCTTTTAAATTTTGGATAGGTGTAGCTCAAGTTACAGAATTTATAAAATGGCTATCTAATCTGCTTTCTAAGGAGTGACACGTTTATATTATGACTGACCCAACTTCCCCAAGTTTAGGCCACCTTCAATTGATTGATTAATACTCAATCCTTTACACAATTTGTGTCCTATTGCACAGTTAAACAAATGACAAGTTAATAGGATCTTGGGTTGCCTAACATGATATGCTTGGCTCAATAGTTCATTAACTTAAGGTACATTATCCTTTTCTCTACTTCTACCCATTAGTGCTCCCAAGATAGATACGTAAGTTGTCCTCAACTCAGCATAATGGGACATAAAAATCCACAAGCATAATGGGACAGCCCTATCCTTGTCCAAGGAACCTTCAATGGCCTTGCCTTTGTCATTCCTCTTCCCTGCATGTGCAGCCCCAAAAAGGGGTGAGTATAAACTCAGTAAACAATAGGAAGCTTGAGGCCTTTTCCTCATAGCTATTCAATTTAGTCCCTGCATACAAGTTAACATCATGGTACATACATTAAAGCAACAATGCTACTATGTTACTCGTAAGATGTCAAAGAACTTTCTCTGCAGCATCATTGAATTCCTTGAGTTTCTCTTTCTTGAGCATGCTTACTCATTGAATCTGCCCCAAAAGGGGAACTTTACTCTTCTTCACCTGGAAGAGAATAGCTTGTGCTCTTGAGAAGTTCTACTTCTCTTCTTGCTGTTCTTGGGAATTCAATGTGCTTAAGACTTATAACTCTTATTGGCAGACATATTCATGCATATTATAAACAGCACAATTATCATATTAGACATAACAAAGACACATGAATATCTTCAACTAGAGAACATCATAGTAACTTGAGACTTCATATCATACTCATAAACATACTTGCACAGCATACACTCCTTTATTTAATGACATAGCTGTTCATACTTCATTTGAGCTATCATCTCAAACATGATGAAATGCATATACTATTCAGCCATAACATCTCATAGCAAACATTAAGTTTCTTGTATTTATAACAGAATTTTGCACATCTAGCATTTCAATAATGATCAAATAAGTAGGAGCATCATGCACAACTAGGAAATACCATTTAAACCAATAATTCCAAACCTGAGTCAGCTTTGGCTGAATATACTAAGGGAAAAGAACACAAGTCTCTTATGTGGGGGTGGGTTCCTCCAATCACAGCTGTTCTCAAACTGTAACTTTATAAGAAGGGGGAATTGAGTTTTGACAAGGTCAATGCCTCAGATGCGTTGAATTGGAAGGTTCTATTCTAAATGATAACTTGCATCCAAATCTAACTTTTAAAGATAGAAAAAGAAGCATAATAAATAAGAATACTTATATGTGGACATATAATATAACTTGGGGAGCTATGAGATGCGAGGAAAATGGAAGAATTAAAAAAATAAGAGAGGATATATAGAAGACATATATGTGTACCTTTGGGCTGAGTCAGGACAGTATAATCAACTCGAAACCCATCATCCAAAACACCTTTCAAAGCTGTAGATGTATCAAAATCAAGCCTGAGAGAAGCTTCAGCGGGCACTTGGAGACCTCTGCGGCAACTCTGAAGTTGTGGATATTTTCTCATGAGCTCGTTTTTAACACCCACATAATAGACAATTGTTCTGACTCCGCAACTGATATCAATTATGTGTCCAGAAGAATAATTTGCAGAGGCCGGACAATCATAAAAGATGGTGATATTGTGGACTGATGGGTGGTACCGGAAGTGTACGGAGTCCAAGTAAATGTCATCATTTTGCGGAGAACAGAAATCAGAAGCAATGTCTGCTGTGGGCATTGGTGTCAATCTCCAGCACACGGAAATTTTGTAAACCCATCCTAAGTGTGGGATAAAACCCCTCGCAGCTGAGGTAGAATGGGTCACCGCCGCCACAATTCTGGGTTCGGTTGTTTCCCCAGAAAGGATAGGAGATGTTGGTCAGTAATCCACAGTTGTATGACTGTCGCTCACAAGGTTGTTGTTGTTGTTGTTGACAATGGAACAGTGGCAATGTTGTCAACAACAACAACAACAAGCATGCAAGTACCGTGGACTCATCCATTCTCAAGCGAAAGGACATCTTCATCTACAGAACGACGATAACAGAGAGGAGAGAGCGCAAAAGGAATGTCGGGAACAGATACGAAGAACACAACCTCTTCGTGGAGAAGAGAAATGGTGTGGAGGAAAGGAAAATGAAGAGGAAGAAGACGGAAGAGAGGGAGAAGCGGGAAATAGTGTGGAAGAAGACGGAAGAGAGGAAGAACCGCGAGAAGGAGAAGGCAGACAAAGTTTCCTCATATTGCCACTGCACCAAACAAGTCATACTACTGAGTTTCTCAGTTTCCATTTCTGTCTTTCTTCTGTGGATGCTTTTTTTTTAATAGTGCTATAGTAGTATTAATATTTTAATACTCGTCAACAATGTGTTAATATATTTTAATACTCGTTAGTATTAATATATTAGTAGTATTATTAATAGTAGTATATTACTCGTTAGCAATGTGTCCTTTCAGTTTTAATTAATTGAGTACAAACCTTAGTTTGTTTTTAATGAAAACTTAATATCTTTCTTTATTAATTCACATGTAATTCATTAATTTAATATGCTTAGATATTTTAAGATAATTTAAGTCAATATTATTAAATCTAGACAGGTTATATCAACGCAACTAGGATACCAAATCAATAAATCATTGGGTCATTAATTGATCGGCTCAAATTAAATTTATGTAAAAGTATATAAATAATTTTTGATTTAGTAGTTAATATTTTACTCACATTGCTTTAGTTGCTAAGTTTAACCCTCAAATAACACTAACACTGATTCAAATAGTAATATCTTAGTTTTTTTTATAAAAAAAATAATAATTAAGGGTTTGTGCTAAGTTTTTCTTTTTGAAACAAATTTTTATTTTGAGTTATTGATATACCATAATTTAATTTAAATAGCAAGTCAATGTAACGACAATAAGTTGATAGAATTTCAATATCAAGTATCAAGTTATAGGAAAAACTCTATTTGGATAACTAGCATTTTTCGTTAAAAAAATAAATAAAGTACTTAATACTTGCAGTGTTACTGTTATATACTGTTAATTGCAAGCGGGGACCACAAAAAAGCGAGGAAAAGGACACTTACAGACAATGAGAACATTCATTTGCTTGCTGGTACTATGCATTGGTAAATTGGGAAAAAGACAAAAATATATCCCTGTCCTTTTGACCGTTTAAATGAGGGGCATTGGACTGCCCTCCTTAACATATATAATCAAAGGAAAAATAAAAAACATTTTTCATTTGCTATTGATTTGAATGTATCCCTGTCCTTTTGAATGTATTTCTCGATTACCTAGTCGTGTTAGTGTCTACTTCACTAGTTAGTTATTGTACCTTTGAAATTTGCATTTTTCATTTTCATTAAAAAAAAGAAGAAGATCAACTTGCTTATCATATAGTTTTCATATCTTAAATAAAATATGCCTACTTTCACATAGACTTGTATATGCTCCATTACCTGTGTTTGGAACTGGAACTGGAAATTTTGATTAACATTGGTAAAATTTTTGTTAAAAATAGGCATTTTCTATGGTTAATAAGTGAGAAAACAAATAAAAGATAGAGAAGTGGGTGTTTATCCAATATAAAGTTATACACAGCTCTTGAGGTTTGATGAAATTACATGGAAGTTGGAACTCCTTTGTTTCCAAACCTCACTTGTTTTATATTTTAATGTTTTAAACCTCTTCTTCTTTTTCTTTTTAATGTTATGTTGGAATCTAAAGTAAAGAAGATTTTCGTAATTTCTCAAGCAAGAGTTCTTGTTATTGTGTCTTATAGACCTTATGTGATCGGTTCAACTTACATATTTTTTTTTGGTTAAGCTATATTCTATTTCTATCTATGGTATTTAGTAGTATTCTAAAATTCTTCCTTACACATACTTCTGCAGTCATTCGTGCAACAATTATGTGACAACAAATTTAAAATATTTGGTAAAGAATGACCACAACTTTAATTTATTCAACGCCATAAATCTGTTGCGAATGGAGTACTTAAGTGACAAGCATTTAAGACTAATTTTTTCTAAAATCCATCGGAACTTCACTCACATGAATGTGAATTTTTTTGAGGTAACTGGAGATTTGTGTAGATATCTAAATTCAAGTTGTAATAACCAAATGAATAAAATAGTAAAAGCTTTGTGATGCTCGAGTGGCCATTTTTTTTTAGGAAAATAAATAAATAAACAAAGTAAGCAAAGGTCGATATATCTACCCTTAAATTTCAGTGGATTAAAATAATTATACACTTTAAATCAAGTCAATAATAGATACCCATTTACTTGCTTACTTTAGATGATTCTTGTCACATTGCCTGCATGCCAATTCGACTTGTGCTATATACCGATATGGTTGTGAGGATACTAGTTGCCCCTTATTAGTGGCATCCTACTAAAACACAGCCTATAAAAATTTAACTTTTCAAGTATATCTCGTGCCTGAATTTTGCGAGTAATGTGCTTCTTTGGCGAAATAAAGATTTGCACATGACATTGTTCATATATTTTGAAGGAGAATCGTGTGCAAATGTCCGTAAAGAAGGCAATTTGTTGGCTTCTGTAGCCGCTATGGCTGCTTGCCAGAATTCATTTACTCTATCTATTTACTAGATAACTGCCATCATATTCAAGGATTAAACATTGTAAGCTCTACTTGCTTTAGTTTATGTATCATATGAACAATGGAATCTCAAGTGGGAAACAATGTCATCTCTCTTCGGTGACTGTCAAATTGGTCTCCAGGAGATTTATTCTTGAAGCCTGCTTTGTAAGACAGATTGTAATTATCCGAACTTCATTTTAAATTCAGCTTGATATTACTTGTCAATGAAAATATTATCTTTGATTCCTAGCTTTCTCATGATAAAATTCCTGGCTGACATGGCTGTGCAACCTAATTGTGCAAATATCAAGAAAAGATCACATACTGGTACCAGTAATCATTTTTTCCTATGCTTGGCCCTTGTACATGACTATTGATTTCTAGATTTTTAACCGACGCTGTTTCAGAGATCCCATGAATCCGTACTGCTTCAAGAAAATGCTGTTACAATTGAGATAATACTCAGATAAATCATGGAATATCGGATATCATGTTGGTCCTCTATAATTTTCACATTCATATGTTTAAATTTTAAATTAACATTAATTTAACCCTCAATATCTTTGAGCATCAATTCGGTCCTACATTTATACATATTCAGCACTATGAATGACCAAATTAATGTCTAAATTTTTACAAGACCAGCTTAGTGTCCCGTGAACTTTTTGGAGAACTAAATTAAATCCTTGCTCTAGTATTGATGGGTGTTTAGCCAGCTGTAATAACTATTAACCCGACATAAATAAGGAAATGATCTGAGCTTGAAGTTGACGCAGTCATAATCCTTAATCATGTTTCTGTACTTTTCCCGATCAAGAGAAATACCTGCGACTTGACCAAGTTGAACTATTGAAACTGAGTTTTTACGGCAACAGTCTAACAGAAGCAGCAAGTTATAACTTTATAGTTCTTTTTCACAAAACTGAGTTTCATGGAGGTGCAGGAATTAAAAATTGCACGCACTGTTTGACATAATGGTAGATGGTATTTACTAGCATGATTATTTTACAGAAAAAAAAAAAAAAAAGAATAAGGTTGCATAATTAAAAATAGACATGTCATCCGCCGCCCTCTCATCTATACAACTTTCAACTCCCTAAAACTGCAGCTATTAGCCTATTAGATTTCAATTCTTTTGCAACTCAAAAAAAAAGAGATAGGAATGCATCTTTAGGTAAAGATTTGGCTTGACAAACCAACTGTAGCAGTTGCAAAGTATTCTTCTGTGTCCATAGGAAACTGGCATAGAAGCTTGGAACAACGTATACTATACATGTTTAAATTCTCAAACCTGCGAATTTATGAGTATTTAGATAGATGTATAATCATATAATGCAATAAGATGATAACATAAAACGATAAAATATAAACTGTTCTACATAAGTGGGCTGCATCTCATTTGTACTCGTAAGCACATTAACGCAGCTTCCCAGTTTTCCATGAAACATTTCCAGACATCATTCACACTCAAAAATTGTCCCATACACACCAGAAGCATCATAATTTGTTTATAGGGCAAGCATGCAGAAAGCTTTCTTACCAGCCTTACTACCATCTGCGTTATCACCAAATTATGTTCTTACATGTCTCAAAACCACATGCCCATGTGTTATGTGCATTCATACACGTATTTAGGTAGGTGTTGTGTGTGGAAGCAAGTATTAACATATTATCAACTTTGTAACATAGTTAACAGCAAATGGCTTAGACGCAAGGATAATTAACCAACTCAGACCAGATCATGTTAGTGTAATAACACTTACCAACATTTGAGGTATCCTAAGGAAGACAAAGGACAGAGAATATAAAACAACTGAGATTGTTGTTGCTGTAATTAAATTGTATATAAGACGCTTGTTGTCTTTGCTGGGCACAAAAGCTATTTTCAGTGTGTTTGTCAGGTCAAAGAGCCTATAAGAAATCTGCAGGCAAGTAGAATGTTAAATCAGAATAAATCAACATAAAAAGTCTCAATCCATCTGTGTTTTTTACTTACTGCCACATATATGGAAGTAGTAAGCAGGAAGTTCAACATTGGGTAGTCTGGGATGAGGGAAAGCAACAATTTCGGTTGACCATCTGGAACACCAGACCTAAATCAATTGATAACAGAAAAAGAAAGAATTAATTTATTATGATAAATAACAAAGAAATAATGGCACACATACACAAGTTGCAGCAGGCCTGCAAACATAAACCCTTGTATGCATTTAATTATACATGGATGTATGTTAATCATTTTCCTCGTTAGACATTCACTAAGATATAACAATAAAAATTTTAACTGAAAAGCTACAGGTTTTGGATGTGGTAATCATCCAACAGTTTAAAATCCACATTCACCCCATTTCTAGTATAAAGCATTTTTAGCATTTTTAGTGTTTTTAGTATAAACACACACAAATTTTAACTGAAAAGCTACAGGTTTTGGATGTGGTAATCATCCACACACACACACAGGTTTTGGATGTGGTAATCATCCACACACACAAATTTCCACACACACAGAGGTTTTAGATGTGGTAATCATCCACACACACACACAAATTTCCACACGTTTTGGATGTGGTAATCATCCACACACACACACACTCAACTCAAATTATCAGGATGAATGTATCATGATATCTAGCAAAAGCATCAGTAAATGCTAAAAGCAAGATATCAGCTTCTGAATACCTTAACCAGATATGGATCTGGGAGATGTAGGTCTCCAGTGTAATCTTCCCAAGCCATCTAGCAGAAAGTAGAAGCATTAGAAAATTAGTTTACAAATTACTAACCTTCTCCCTCTGATGAAGTAAAGGAAGCTACCACAATGCAATACATAAATACTTGACAGCATTTAGCAAGAAATTAGCTCATTAAATACGAACATGTCCATGTGTGTTATTGAGTGTACAGGAAAGAGAGAGATGAATAAAAGATTGAACTTCTAAAAAGATAACTTACGCAAAAAGGGTCAAGGTATAGCTACGAAAACTTTGTGTCACATTCCGCAAGCATATGTAAACACTGTTAAATAAACAAGTGGCACATTAATAACTAGACGGTCTTGAATAAGCTCATTAAGGCCCCAAAAATAAACTAAAGAAAAATGGACTTACGTTATGGGAATCCACGAGGTATACGGATGGTATTTATTGTATGTAAGCTTGTCCAACTTGTATATATGCTCAAACCATAAATAACCAACCTAGAAATTAACTCAAATGGTCAGGGCCATAAAATAATCAGGGCCATAAAATAATACAAATTGAAGTGTACTAATATAACAATAGCATCAAATTAAAAAAACAAAATATAATACCAGTGAAGATATCAGCACAACAGCAGCTTTGATTGATATTCTGCGCTTGATTTCAGCTTCCTCCAATTTCTCCATCCATCGTTCAACCTATATAACTTGTGGCAGTCATTAATGTACTCAACTCAGGGGAAGAAAGAAAAGAAAATAAAAAAGACAGAAATATGAATTACCATTCAATCACAGAGGATGGAGATAAATGTTAGATTGGTTTCAATTATTTCGAAAACATAAAATGAGAAACTTACAGTTGGATGATAATAAGCATAAATCATTCCAATTATCCATATGTAGCGATCAAGCCCAGAGCGAAAATGCCATTCATGCAAGCGGGAAAATTGTGATTTGGAAGGATCAGGGTCCGTATAACCTGCAGGATTAAATAAACATCCCAGTCAGCATGATCTGCTGTTGTGCCTTCAGGTGTGAAGTAAAATATCACAAATGTTACTAACCGAGCAAGAAAGTTAATGGACTCCAAACCCATTCAAAGACTCCAGGTATCTCCCATATTAAAATAACAACCAAGAAGCAAGCAATGATTTTTACAGCAATGACCGACCCAATCTCATTGTACTTGTTGAGAATACCAAGTGCCCCATAAACCATAAGGGTGAAAAGAGTGTGCATGGGGCAGATGTAGTATAACGTGTAACTGTTGTTAAGTACAATACAACTGAACAATACCAAGAAATTAAGCCGCCACATCATCTGCTCAACCAGAGAAAGTAAGGGAGACGTTACAGTTACTACAAACAAAATATAAAAAAGCAAGCTTTTATAGTTCCGGGAAACGGCCTACCTGAGCGAATCTTGCTAGACTAAAATCTTTACGAACATAATAATATGAGAAGTTCCCAAATCCAGTCATCCAAACATATGCAGCAATGAACAAACGGATTGCGTTGTAGATTTCAGATGCAGCAAAGTAATGATACATCAAAAACAAAACCTGTGAAAGATGTCCAACGGTAGAAATATGGAATGTTAAAATTTGAAAAAAAATTACTATATAAAATGTAAGCACCGTAACAATTGAATTATCAGAAGATCTGATGAAAAAATCTACAGCAGAACTGAATTGTGCTTCCGCTATATTAAGTGCATTAATTTTGGATCTAAACTTCCATAATTCAGGAGTTGCACAGAAACTTTTTCCAAAATAAATGATAAGAGACAACTTCAGCAATATAAATTGAAAAAGAGACCAACCTGCATCCAGCCTTTCCATTCTTCAGTCTGGTGCCTATTTAAGTAAAGGATGGATTTCCCAGACAATGGTGACTTGTCATGATGTATCTTAAAGGAAGTCATTGCTGAAACTATGATCAGGAGAAAATATAGAAAGAGGAAGAGATCCCTATTGTAACTCTGCAAAAACAGATGATCATCGACCAAAAATCATATCAGTAATGCACAGTAGCCATATGACAAAGCAAATTTTTCAAAGCTATGCTAGTGCTTTCATGGATAAAGCACACACAATTTGGTATACTATATCTTGCTAGCTTGTGATCATTAGTGTTGGGTACTTGCTAAGGTGGAAAACTCTGCATGTATTGATGTAACAAGTAATTATCTCCTTTCTCTTTTTATTCTTTTTACCCCCTTTATTGATTGGGTTCAATCATTTGTCAGTTAATACTTCAAGAAAAATAGTACAGCCTTCCTTGGATTGTCCTAATTTCACACAGACAACCCCTCTATTTCAAAACCGTGAAAATTCAGGGGAGTTCTGGGTTGGTTTTCAAAATAGATGGAGCTTCAAGAAAAAACAGGAAAATACAGGGAAATTGGAGTGTTCCCTCTAATACTTCCTATTCTACTGACTTCCACTTTTCATCTACTTGGGTTGTATTTTCATCTTGTAAAAACAAACCGACCAATTCTTATGTTCTTCTTTCTGCTATCTGCTTTTCCATTTGAATTCTGCAAATGGATTTCCAATATTTAGGAAGCATTAAGATAAAAATGCTAGTAAGTACTTCAATCTTTTCTCTCAAAACTGTTTGAAAACCTAATATAGGAAAACCTTATAGCAGTGTCTATCATGGCTACACAAACGATAGAAATATGAAGTGCTATAAAAGATGCAATTATGTTCAAACACTATGAAGATAACAGATAAGATCAGCTAAATAGTCATGTCTGCATGCTGCAATATTTGCTTGCTAAACTGACTATCCAATCACAAAATTAGTGCCCTGCAATAAGTGAAATAGAAAACGGAAGTAACATGATGAAATTATTAACCAACCTTCTTTGATGAGGCAAAGAAATCTGTGCGATCACATAAATAAAAGTAAGCCAAAAGGAGACCAAATTCAGACCTGTAACAGGGAAAGAAACAGAAGTCAAGAGTTTGGTCCACATATAAAAATATTTTTGTCATCTCATCTAACTCACTTACATTGCTCTAAGTGTCAAACGGTTTTCAATAAGGAAATATTCATCCATCAAAAGGAATCTGAAGAAAAAATAAAAGGCCAAGTGTGTAAGTCTTTGTTTAAGCAAAAACAGAAGAGTATATAACTACGATTTAAGCAACAAAAACAAGTGTGAAATGAATTACAAACCGGAAAATTGATGTTGAAGCATTTATGCTTTGAGCTTTTGGGGATGTTGACTGTAGAGCTCCTCCCTCTAATAAAACTGCTCTGTCTTCCTCCTTAACAACATCACTACCCACTTCAACTAAGTTAATGTCCGAGAGCCTACTAGAAGAGAATAAGTCCAATAAGGAATACTGGTATCAAGTACTTTTTTTTTTTGGTGTGGGGTATCAAGTACTTAATTTCCTTGCTCTTACATATTAGGAAATAGTATTTATGGGAGAACCGTCCAACAAGATTTTTCTCTCCAAAAAGACTTAACTCTACTGCTTAATTAGCTCATAATCAGACAATGAAAATTTCAATTATAAAATATTAAAAAGAAAGAAATGAAGTAAAGTTGCATAATGTAGCTATAATAACAGTTAACAAATCCAATTAATTATTGCGAAATATACGCGTGTTAATCGTATTGCGGCCAACTATTAAACTCTTCACCGGATACCAGAGCAACTATGGCTTTCTCAAACGTGGCAGACACTACATTCCAGTAAAATGCAAACATTCTCCCAGCACGCGCAACCAAAAAATTTACGCCGCAATACGCAAAAGAATAACCAATCAAACTTACACTTTGGAAGAAACAGAATTTTTTCGATACTCCAATATCTCCGAATATATCCATGCCGCAATAACTGGAATTATCCCGAGCAAGAACGAGACCTGATCAGACACAGAAAAATCAGTTACTCGCACCAAGCATAAACACGAACACGTCAAATTATACTGTTAGCGATGACCAGAACTAAGTAACTGGCGGTGAAACACACGAATCGGTGCAAGATCCGAGAGCGGAAGAAGCTCTAGTCGAAGACGTACCTGACCAGGAGTTACAGGACTGAAGATAAGCATTTCGGAAAAGCGGAAGAGGACGAAGAGTCACAGCACAGTTCCGATGCACCGGAAGTCACAGGAACCGAAGAAGCATTCGAAGAAGAGAGCGATTAAACGCTGATCCACGACCAGATCTGGTGCAGAAAAAGGTTGAACCCTAGATTTGCGAGAATGAGATTGAGAATGATAATAATCCTCTATATAAGCAAAATGCTGGCTGTGGTTGGGTTCGTTTCGTAAGTAGCACTAACTGTGCGTCTGTGTCGGAGAAGGTGAAAAAAAACGAGTGCAGAGCAGAGAGTGACTTTTAATTTTAACTAATTTTTCTTACCTTTTTTAAAACGATGAAAATGCCATTGCCTCTAACAATTAAATTGTTAAATACGGAAACTATGAGCTGTGCTTTCAAGGTGCGACGATCTTACGCACCGACGGTAGATGACGCGGATGAGTTCTACGGTACGAAGAGACGGTAACATTATTATTTATATGTGCTCCTTTTCCCAATTATTGTGGCTCCAATCAAGGAATATTAAAATAGAAGAGGATTTTGACTTTTGTTCTACCGTTAACTCCTCAAGTTTCTATGGTTTGGATTTTGGAAAAGTAGATGTACGTTACTACTACGGACAATTCAATTTAACCCGCACGTAGCCTTCCATGGATATTTTTAAATACAATTAAAATATGTATGTATATATATATATATATATATATATATATAATCAAAAAGTATTTAAGAAAAAATAATTCAGCTGGTAAAAAAATATTTTATTAATAGTAAAAAATAATTTAATTGAATGAAGATTTTTTTGTTCAAAACTTGTATGAATATCTCATCATGTTTAATATTGACTAAATAAATTTAAAAAATAAAAATAATCGAAAAAGAAATAACAAAATAAAAAATATTAATTTGATATAAAAGTATAAAATACATATATCATAAAATAAAATAAACTATTCAAAAATTATCAGACTCAAAATAGGATAAGTGGAATTTGTTACCCGGAATGAATTTGTTTCCATTTTTTATTATAGTCATAGATCAAGTTCAGTTTCCACAATTCTTGTAATCCCGAAAAATAAATGATTGATGTGGCAATATAGAGAATAGAAACGAAAGTTTCAAGGATATTTTAGTCATTGAATGAACGATAGTGCCACTACACCCGTCCAACTGGAAGGGATATAAAAGAGCGTGTCCTACAGTATCACCGACACTAATATTCATTCCCTTCCTCTCTGAATAGTGAATATGATCCAATTCTCAGCGCGTCCCACGCCCAACTAATCATTGCAGATATCATTTACACCCGAGGGCTGAGGCTCCCTCTGCGCTTGTGGGTGCCGTAAAACACATACATACAAAATTGAACAATTTATTCATACACCCTTGCATATTTTTTAAAAAAAATTACTGTGCCCACTGTATAGTTCTATGCGATCAACCTGCTTTTTTCTCATTCGAGAAGTTTTTTATAATTCTTTACAGCGAAGCAAAAAAGGAGAGCAATATTATACAGTTATTAAGCCCATGCAAATCATCAAGCCCAAACGTATTAGTTTACAATATTGGACTCCTCTAAAGTCTCTATTCACTTCAGAGTTATAACAATCGGTTGATAAAAATTAATTGAGCAAATTATAGTAATATCATGTTATCATACATTATACATATCAAAAAATCTATCACAATTTCAACAAATAATTTTAACATAAAAAACATGGGGAAGAAACGGTGGGCAGGGCAATATGTTCGTTTCATTCGTATCTATTGGCCTGAGTCCTGAACAATACAGCACTCTATCAATTATGAATGAGCTTTCCTTTTTGGCTAGTACGCCTTTCCCTAAAGAACTATAACAAGTGAAACAAATTAGAATGGTTTCAATCCCTCCTCCCCGAGGGGACTTACTGTGTTGCGAGCTGATTCATTCATATTCCTAATTTAGCTAATAGTATACACATCCCAATATTGCAGGTAGAAGGCAACGTAAATCAAGCGCAACAAAATTACGCCAGGCCCTCCTCCAGCCAAATCCAGCACCAACCAACCCAGTTGTCGAAACTCATCAAAGTAAAACTAAAACGTGACGCACATATTTTCAGCAAACAAACGGAAAAAAAAACGGGGGTAAATATATTTTCCATTCAGATTTCAGAATAGACCCAATATATCATGGACACAAATTGGGGAATTCACTTTTTGGGTACCTAAAAAAGAAGAGTTTAGTACTCTCATCGATCCAGCATTCACAAGTTCACCAGACATGATGCACCCATTAACATGTAACAACAAATAAGTACAATAAGATTGTAATCAAAATCCGTTATCTAAAACCAGAAGAGATGTACCAACAATTTTAGGGTATCACAAATAGTAAAGCAGGAACTACCGACCTACAAAGTACAAAGAAGCTAAAATTTAGGTATGCAAAATTTGTTCTACCACGTTTTAACCCACTATAGACCAATCATAACTAGTAAGCCTATTACTGCTGCACCATAATAATACAAGAGAGAAAGAAACAATTCCATGAACCTACTTATCCTTTCTCTGAAAGGTATTTAACGGACAGAGGGTGATATGTTTACCTATAGTTTACTTGTCAAGTCCTCAAGCAAAGAATGGACACAAATCTATCGCTTAGAGGGCCTCTCATCATCTTCTCCACCATCATCATCATCGTCATCATCATCATCATCTTCATCTTCATCTTCATCATCTTTATCTGACCTCTTTCTTTTTGGTGGAACCTCAGCCTTCTCGCCATCATTGTCGTCACCTTCATCATCCTCCTTGTCGTTCTTCTCTGGTTCAAAATCACTAGATGCTTCCTCCTCCTCAGCAGTGCCTAAAGGGCGAACAAGGTACTCTGTTCCCAAATCCTCCTAGAATTTTTTTGCGTCAGAGTAATTCAAATGCAGAAAAACACAAATCAAAACAGAATTATACTTACAGTCAAGTGAAAATACAATAATGGAGCAACAAATTAGGTGCAGATAACCAAAATTTATGTCACTGTCTTCATTTTGAAGCTCACTTAAAGATGGTCGATTAAGTGAGACATGTTCTTGAGTTCTTTGAGCAAACCCAATCCCTCCTCCCCCCAAACAACAACAATCATAAGGCTGAATTGATGAAAATTCAAGTAATCCAAAATATGCCAAAAAAGGACCTGGTCCATTACATAATGCACATTCCAAGTGAATAGGATTTTTTTTTTTTACCAAAAATGGTTAGCATCAATAAGACAACAAGTAAGAAACAGCAAGCAAAATCAAAATATAAATGAACGAACTATAAAAGATCAAACAATAATGTATACTAAAGAATTGAGCAATTTCATGATATTATAAATAATACAGAAAGTTTCCTGGATGTCTAAAATCCTCAAGAAGTACATTTTAAAATGTGCTATCAATTAATAATTAAGAAGATCCAGACGAATTAAGATCTAAATCCTCCTTTCTCCTTTTGCAATCGATGATGCACATAATTCTGAAACAGAAATCCTATTTAATACTGAGCATACAAAGGGAAAAGGGCATGGCACTGATGGCAGCAGATAGAGGCTAAGCCCTTCCCATCACAATAGGAAGAAAAAAAAAATAGAATGCAAAGTATAATAACGTAACATCACAAAATAATTAGTTTCACAACAGAAAAAAAAAAACTGAGAAAGCTGCAAAATCTTAACAAATAAGAATAAATGATAAAACGAACAAGCTAAAAAAGAGTTCATAGCTCAGAACACATTCAAGTTTGAAAAATTAAAAGGGAAATCAAACGAAACAGGTGCAAAATGATAAAAAGAGATAGTAAACAATACAGAATCAAGATTTGCGAAGACGCAAAAAATGAAACAATTCAAAAAACTTAGGGTTTTAATGAAGTAAATCTAAGTCAATTACCTCCTCCTCGTCATCATCATCATCGTCTCCGTCGTCGTCGTCGTCGGGATCACCACCACGCTCGCCGTCACCTCCTCCTCCTTCTTCTTCTTCCTCATCGTCGTCGCCGCCACCTTCAGGAGCATCATCGTCATCCTTCTCGTCGTCATCGTCGTTTTCATCATCATCGTCCTCGTCCTCGTCCTCGTCCTCATCCTCGTCGTCGTCTTCATCATCTTCTCCGTCGTCTACATCATCCTCGGAGTCATATTCGTCCTCATCCTCATTCAAAACAGTGACCTCGTTTTCCTCAGCATGCTCCTTCAATTCCTCCATATGGCCTTGATCTTCAAGTCCAATTACCACAGCACTTTGGAAACTCCTTGTTCAGCAAGGAGGAAGAAATCGATCGGAGATCGAGCACGGGAGAATAGAGAAGACAGCCAAGTTACCAGCCTCTTCCCTTCGTTCCTCCAGTTGCTCTGAAAGACTGATCTGAGCCGTTGAAACACGAATTGACACGGATCGATGAGGTGGCAATCGATCGGATGGTCATCGTACAAGCATTTCTATTTCAACGCAGATAGTGTGATTGCGCGTTGCGGCGCCCTGCAACACTGATCTGAGCCGTTGAAACATGAACTGACACGGATCGATGAGGTGGCATTCGATCGGATGGTCATCTTACAAGCATTTCTATTTCAACGCAGATAGTGTGATTGCGCGTTGCGGCGCCCGCTACTCCTATTTTCACAGTCACGTGTGTCACGTGCTACGAAAGTATGTTAATCAAGGATTTCTTTTTCGGAATTTTTTTTTTTTTGAGATATTTTAATTTGTTCATCGTTTTAGGACTAATTTGATTCAAGATGGATCCGAAATTAATGTTTTAAACCATCTTACCAAAGACAATACTAGAAAGGATAAAGATATATTCTCACTTCTACAATTCTACCAAATGAACTACTATAATTTGATAATTGTTGATTCATCCAGCTACTCCACGTCTGTCCAAATTTCAATTAATTTTTATTGTTGGTTTGAATTTTTTTTCCTTTTTCTCTTATTTTTGAAAACTAAGTGAAATGAAAAATATTTCAGTGTTTACTTGAATCTAATTTTTCTTTTAAATTACACATGCAATTTGATATCTGCTTCCATCTCTAAATACCTGAAAAAATTCGTAACAATTATTCATGTAATTCTTAGCAAGAATAATGACTTTAAAAATTAAATTCTTAATATTATAAGTACAGTTTGTTTGAAGTTATGCTCAATTCTTACTGTTGTGTATTATTACTAAATTTAGATATATTAAATTTTTTACCTGTGTTTAAATACTTTTAATATTAAATATTTTATTAAAAAAGTATTACAACCATATTTTTATATATTGTCGTCAATTTCTTTTTTTTCTTATGAAAATGGAGGGCCTAGCCCAGACAAACTATAATGATAATTGTTGCATGCTCAAACAGCAAATGAGAACGAAAGGTGTTCCAAACAGCTAAGGAACTAGCAGGGGAGAGGGAAAGTACAATAACTCTTCACCCTTATTATTAAATCCTAGTTTAGCTAAACTATCTGCACATTTATTAAGCTCCCTAGGAATAAAATTCCAAAGGATTTGATCAAACCTCTCAGCAGCTTTTCTAATTCTGCCAATTAAAGAAGTAAACCCCATCGATTCTCTTCATTTTCAATACAGAGGAGAGCTTCTTTGCTATCACATCCAAGCCATACCCTTGAAAATCTCCTATCACCAGCTAGTTTGAGACCATGTAGGATGCCCCATAGCTCAGCCTCCAGAGGAGAGCAAACCCCTATCTTGAAAGAAAAACCTCCCAACCAAATTCCATTTGAAGAACACATAAAACCACCACATACTCCCATGCTAGAATCCAAGTTTACAGCCCTATCCACACAAATTATAATTGATTCTTGTGCTATGTGCTGTCCAGTATCCTCCAAGTTAGAACATAATTATGGCTTTAACAGTAGAGGATAAGTGGATCTATTTTTTTTTCATATCAGTGAGGTAACTTAGAATTCTGCTTGTAGGGTCTTGAGGCCAAGAAAACATATCCTCATGTACTGAAGCATTTCTCCATTGCCAAATAAACCAACATGATACAAAAAAAACTTCTTTCCAAGACTGCCAGAAAGAAGTTGAAAAAGGTTTTTCCAAATTCATTCTAAACCATTCCACTCCATCTACAGTTGTGAAGCTACTAGGAATACTTCCAGCAAACCAACTTTCCCATATGCTCCTTGCAGCCTTACAGTCTCGAAGGGTGTGAATAATAGTCTAATGACCATTGAAGCAAGTGGGGCATTGAATTTCCCCTCCACTCCAGTGACATGTGATACTCCTAACAGGGAATTTGTTGAGACAGGCTAACCACAGAAACACAGCTATCATGTATGGCCCTCTCCAATTCCAAATAGCTGACCATATTTTATCTTTCCTAGCTCATGTCTCCAGAGTTTGACAATAAGCATTCTTCACAAGAGATTTTCCTGGACTATTTGTTTTTCCAGTTTAGCCAATCCTCTATATTGCTAGGTCTAGGGGGAATGCTATATAATTTTTTTAGCACAGCTTCATCAAGGAACCTCATCAGATAACACCAGTTCCATTCCCCTGTACTCAGATCAACAAGCTCATGAACTCTCAGATCAAGATCAGTATTGGGAGGTTTATTTGAAGCCAAATCAAACAGCTTGCTTTGCCATCCTCCCCAGTCATCAGTCCAGAAAAAAAATGTCCTTGCCATTGCCTAGCACCCACTCTATATGCTGAGACATCCTCTCTCTGGCTGAAACATATATTCTTCCAAAGAGTAGAGTCACTCTTTTTTGCAATTAGGCTGCATTTAGGATTCTGCTTCCTGCCATATTTACCAATCAGCACCTAAGCCCAAAGGCTTTCTTGATCATTGACAAGTTGCCAAGCAATTTTCTGCATCAATGCTTCATTTTGGATTCTCAACTTAATGATACCAAGCCCTCCACACTCCTTAGGGTAGCAAAGTTGATCCCATGCAACATAATGAGCTCTTCCAAGCTGCTAAACCTTACTGAGAAGAACTCATTTCCAAGGTTCGCCACTGTTATGCTCCCAGCCTTAGCCCACGTAGCCTCAAGTCTTTTCTTCATGAAACCAACCCCAATCTTCCTCCCCGACAACTTTACAATCAAAGCATTCTTCCATCGCTGCCTCATCCTTGCTCTAGCTTCCTTGTTGCTTCTGATTTCAACTGATCTGTCCTCCCTTATTACTGTTTGAAAACCCCAATCAAAGATCTCTCCCAAGCTCGGGTCCAGGGGCTCCAGATCTGCTTCTTCTTCTTCAAAAATCCAGGGTATAGCGTCGCCTGACACACTATTCTCTACCCCCGTCACTTCTGCAAATGATCTCTGTTTCTCGATCACCGAAGATCCAGCTTGATACTCTTTCAGCACTTCTCGCATCCTAGCTTCTGTTGGAATTTCATCTCCATTCTTAGTGCGTTTAGTACTCCTTCTTGACATGGACAGACTCTCACTACTACTATTATTCATCTCCCCCATTGAAAGCGTCGAAGAAAAAACGGTTAAAAGAACCCTAGCAGAAAGAAAAATTTTCGCGCGCGTGTGGATACGTGCCTAACCTAACCCATTTTTAGCATAAATATTCTTTGTCGTCAATTTCTTTTACATTCGCTTTCTAAACCCGTATTATGTTTTGAAATAATTATGTATTATGTTTTTGGTAAACAAGAAGGGCGTGGGCTACGCTTGAGTGACTCTAAGAAATGGTCACTTCTCAGCAACGTGGGACTTAGCATTTAGCAATGAGCCAATGAGTAGTTCAGACACAAAAAGCGGTATTTCTTAAGCTTCGACCATTACCAACAAGCATCCAAGTCTAACAAATCTTGTAAAAACCTTTGATGCATTACCCAGTGGCAAAAAATTCAATATAATATTATTTTAATAAAAAATTATGAAAATATAATTCATTTTCAACCAATTTACTAATCTATTGGGTCTCGCCCAGATAAGAGGAGTTTGGCTCATGGAAACCGCCTAAAAAAGGCGAGATCGTTCTTACTTAATTTGGGTGAGACCCATCAGCATTCATATGTACGTAGCACAAAAAGTCAATAATTTGAACGTAAAATTTCGAAAGGTCATAACTGTTGACTCTGATATCCAAATCAGATAATTTTTCGAGATTTACGCAATAAAATATTATTGAAGGAAATTTGATGACAAATTATTTGGAATGTTAATCTTGGTATGTACAATGATCCAGCTATACAACTCTGAACTACTTGCACAGTCCATCCGTAGAAGGAAGATGCCAGCTCGTTTAAAGGAATACTTTAAGGGAAATCATTATCTCCATCTACATGAGATAAGAATTTTTTCCTACACAAATTCGTTTTCCGTGCCAATTAATTTTTCTTTTCTTTTTTAATTTAAAATGTGGGACCCACATTTAACTTATCTCTACTTTTTTTCTCTCCTACTATCCTACAACATAAGAAAATATGCACCCATACTTTAATGGCTAGCATTATTTTAAGATCCCATAATTCTGTTGATTGTTGTAATTTTGGAAGTGTTTTGAATTTTATAATATATTTTATATATATGAGAAAGGTTATATTTATAAAAAAAGAAATATGTTTGCAACCTCTTACAATCATATTTTAATCGTTGATTTCCGTTAATCTAACGGTTATAATTTATTAGACCATATTTATTATTAATTATTAAATCTCAATAAATTATAATTGTCAGATTGACAAAAATCAACGATTAAGAAAGAAATTGTAAACGAAAATATATTGTAAGTATATAATTTTTCATATTAAAAATGTTCATATAATTTTATAAGAAAAAAGTTTAAATTTTCTCATGCCATTTCAACCTTGTGTCGGCAATGGGCATTGATATTAATTAATTCTTCTCTTGGTTTTATGACGCGTGTATTCAGCCACGGGAGGAGAGAAGCTCAACGAAAGCAACAAATGAAAGGGGGAGTTAAGAGAAGAAAGGAATTCAGGGCTCGTTTGGATGAGCTTTTAAAAAAATGACTTTTATGCATTTCTTTTTTTAAAAGAATTTTTTTAAAAGAGGTAAAGTTATTTTACGTTTTGATGTATGATCTGAAAATCACTTTTACATAAAAAAGTTGTTTGGATGTTAAAATAAAAAAAAATTATATATAAAATTACAATAAAAGAGAGATAAAATAACATAATCGTGGGATAAGGAGAGATAAAATAGATATGATAGGATGAAGTTAAAATTGTATTTTAAAATTTAATATTTTTTTTTCCAAAAAGATATATTTTATATTACCTTTTTATTTTTGCTTTTTTCTAAAAGCAACTAACTACTGTCTAAACAAAATAACATTTTAACTTTTATTTTAAATTTTATTTTTTAAAAAAATTGTTATCCAAACATCTAAAAATTCTCAAAATGACTTTTATTTTAAAAAAAATTAGGAATAAAAGCTCATCTAAAAGCACTTTAGTGCTATTTATCCATGATTACAATCAATGAGGCAGAAAGAAAGAAAAAGAAATTAATACACTTCTGAAATTACAACAATCAACATAATTATGAGATCCTAAAATAATGCTAACTAGTTAATTACAACAATCAACATAATTATGGGATCATAAAATAATGCTAGCCATTAAAGTATTCCTTTAAATGAGTTGGCATCTTCCTTCTACGCATGAGTCATGCAACTAGTTTAGAGTTGTGAATAGCTAAATCATTGTACACTCCAAGATTAACATTTCAAATAATTTATGACCAAATCTCTTTTAATGAGATATTATTGCGTAGATCTCAAAAAGTATATAGAATCAAAAAAATTCATCTGATTTGAACACTCAAATCAAAAATTATGACCTATTGAAGTTTTACGATCAAAATATTGATTTTTTGTACTACCTGTCATTACATAAATTTGGTGATGGATCTCGCCCAAATTAAACAAAATTAATCTCACTTTTAAGGAAAAACTTGCCTTATTTGGACAAAAGTACTCTCGCCTATAAATTCTTAAATTGGTATGTTTTCGCAATTTTTATTAATTTATTTGCCTTATCCGGACAAAGTTTATTAAGCCACTATAGGTACTCGGGTGAAGCTTCTAGATGCATAACACTAAATTTTAACGAAAGAGTGAATGGAAAAGAACATATTGACTTGCGGAGACAATTCGCCATGAAAATTTGATAACAGCATGCTGAGCAACAATAGGCTGCAAAACTAATCCAGCATTTTCAAATTTTAGCAGAGCATAAAATTTCATGAAACGTGAGTTTGACATGATCAATTTTTGTAGGATTGGATATTTTCTTGATCTCAAAGTTTTGCAAAGATCAGATAAAATTCTTATTAGGGTTCAAATTTTCTTCCGAGAAGATATTTTCTGCAGCAACCAATTTTTATTATGTATTTCCAGGCATACATAGTGAAAGTCAGTGGACAATTTTTAAACAGAAAGAAATTTTTTGCACCTTTCATATTTTCACTATGTACCCCAAGAGTACATAGTGAAAATCGGTTGCTGCATAAAAAAATTGGGAGATAATATAAAGGTTTGGATTGGGAAAAATAAATCTGATTGCTTCTGGTTTTAACCCTGTGAAAGATGAGTGGTTTTAAGCAAATGATCGGTTGTCTCATGTATCTCATAGCCAAAACTGACTTGATTAATGATGTTTGTGGTAAACCTCAGTAGATACTAGATAGATATATGGAGAATCCCACGGAGCTTCATTTACAAGTGGCAAAAAGGTACTGAGATATTTGAAGGGAATTATTGGATTTGGAACTTTCTACAAAGAAGGAAATGCTGAACTCATTGCTTATACGGATAATGATTATGCTGGAGATTTGGAACACAGGAAAAGCACTTCAGGATGTATGTTTTTGTTAGGTTCTGGAGCAGTATCTTGGTCATTGAAGATACAACCTATAGTAAGTCTATCTACTGCAGAGGCAGAGTGCCAGGCACTATAGTTGGAGAGAGTATTGTGCAAGCTAAGTCAAAATTCATGGCAAGCCACTAGTTATTCATTGTGACCTATGATACACGGACACTGACACAGGACACGGGATACGACACGACACGACATCCCGACAAGTTAATTCTAAAAAAATGATATATTTTGACACGTTGGGACATGTTTTGATATTAAATAATATTTTTAATATATATAATATAATTTATATTTAATAGATATAACAGTCTATAATAAGTCATATAACCAATTAAATATTTAAATTTCATAAATAAATACAAACAAAAATAAATTTACGTACCTTGTTAATTTTTCATGTAAAATTTTATAACAGAAAAAAATTGATTTATAAATGATTTTTTTTTTAGTTAATAAAATAAAATTAAGATTAAAAAAAAAAATGTGTCCCAGCGTGTCCTAGCGTTGACCACGTGTCGAAAAGAGTTGACTGCGTGTCCAAAAAATGTGTCGAAACGTATCCGAGAGTTGACTACGTGTCTCAAAATATTGATCGCGTGTCCGAACGTGTCGAAACGTGTCTATATCGGACACGTGTCCGACTCGCACAATTCACCCAAAAACACGAGTCCGTGTTTCACAGATTGTGACAATAGCTTTACAATTAACCTTGCAAATTTCCCGTAATGCGTGGTTTGAAGTAAGCACATAGATGTGCAGTTTCATTTTATTAGAGAGGTCACAAAGGCTTTAAATGTGGAATTGGTATATTGTGGCACACAGAACAACTAGCTTATATATTGACTAGAGTACTCAATATGGATGCTTTCTTGAAGCTACAAGTGTTTCTAGGAGTCTGTTCCGAAAGTGATATAAACTTCTGCATGTAATAGTTTAGTTTAGGGTTATGATTTAGTGTGTTGTAAGGCCCAATACGGTTAAAAACTTGCATTCTTAAAGTGGCAGAAATGCTCTCTTGTCACATTTTATTTCTTACTCCCACGCATACAAAAGAATTGAAAGAAATCTTCCTACATAGATACCTATGTTATTTATTAAACGGTTCGTTTTTTTTAACATTACTTTAGAAAATTTAATCTTTCAACTTCAAAATGTGGGGGATAATTACTAATTGGCTAAGATTATACCAATCGTAACGAGGGATCCGATATCATATCTCAACACAAAACCTTAAAGTTTTGGATTTATAGATCTTCCCACTTTTATATATATATATATATATATATATATATATATATATATTACTTAGCTCATTGTCAACTAACATCTGACTCATTACACTTGAATATTTAAACAATCTTTTCCCTTAAGTATGAAACCCAATATTAGTATGTTTCTCCTCAACCGAGTATCGAGGCCCAGTCCAAAGTACTTAATCTTTCTCTTAACCCAACACTGACTAGCTCGAGCCTAACTTAGCTCTGATACTACTATTAGGCGGATTCCGGGAGAGCCCGTAGCGTAGACAACCATGAATAAGCTAAGTCTATACCAACAATAGCAAATGAATCCGATACCATATCTCAACCAAAACCTTAAGGCATTGGATTCATTTCGGTAAACTTAGACAAAAAATTTCACTTTATTAAAGAGACATCTTCTTTTAAGAGTAACTTCGTTGCTGAGCTATAATTCATACCAGCTCACATACATACTATATCTCTAGAGGCAAACAGATCTAATCCCTAAACACTTAAACAGATCATTTTGTTAGTAAGGTTCCATTTTGTGCTAGGGTGGGCCTCCGCCCCCCTCCCCTAAATTTTGGGATTTTTTTTTATAATATATGTAAAAAAATATGATGATGAAACTACCGTATTCTACATGTTTTTCCCTTCAGTTCTCCATGCTTCTGCCCCACACTTTTACCCATATTTTTTCTTGAGAACATCATATCATCCTCTCCCTCATTTCCGTGGTCCGCAACCTCCTTCATTCTTTCGATTATGGCTGTGTAAATTCTAGAGACAAGCAAAATCAACTCTCACCTTCCTAAGATCATTGCATGTATGTATAGTCATAGACTAACTTTTAGATGGGTTGAAACTTGAAACTATGGAAAGAATATAATGCTTTTTTTTTTTTTCTGGGTATAGGAGTTGTAACGAATGGGTGTTCACAGGTATATTAGTATATAATATTATATATATATATATATATATATATGGGAAAAATATTTCTCCGGCAACTTGAGACAAGTTTATCTTCGGCCACCCCAAAACTACGTCGTTTTGTTTATTTATTTTCTTATATTAATTGATTCACCTTTGAATGGTTATGATTCCCATTTTCTCTCTCTTCTTTTATCACCATCGATCCATCTTTGTACGGTTATGATTTAATAGCCGGAGATACAATTATCTCAAGTAGTTTGAGAAACGTTAAGTCCTATATATATATATATATATATATATACTAACTCTTAGTATTAATTCATAGTCTCATATACAGTGGTTAGACATGTATATATATCTGAATTACGTCAAGGGCTAGAAAGAATTGGAAAGTTCATCATTTACCCTCTTATTGATAGAGTGATTAGACTTGTACTCACTCTTCCAGTTTTTACAATAATGATTGAAAGATCTTTCTTAGCTATGAAGATAATCAAGATCAGGCTTCGAAATAGAATGGAAGACCAATTTCTTAATGATTCTTTGATTACATATATTGAAAAAGAAATTGTTTTGAGTTTTAGCACAGATTCAATTATAGATGAATTTAAATATATGAAAACACGTAGAGCAAGAGTCAAGTGAAGTAATATTAATTTCTATAATAGATTTTTTTCAAATTTTTTATATTAAATTTATATTGTATATCAAGTACTTTTATTTATAATAATATTTTTTGCCCCCTCTTATTAAAATTTCTTCATCCGCCGCTGATTTTGGGGGCACTTGTTGTTTTCAGTTATTTTAGTTTTGCCCCGTTATTAGGAGTTAACAAATGTGAAACAGAGAAACAAAGAAACTAGGGCCAATAGGGCGATCCTTGAGCCATATATCTAAGAAAGCTACGTTTATTAAATAGAAGTGGCAACGAAAAACGTAGAGAAGCATCAAACTTTGTGATTGGGAAGAACAAAGAATCAGCATGCGCTTGGAGGCCTATTGAGAGTTGCGTGCGAATTGGGAATAAATTTTTGGTGCTACTGTTGCACCAAGATTCAGTGTATCTCGCCAATGAGAGCATTACACATCATATGAGAGAGAGAAAAATTGTCAGAGAAAATAAAACTTTAGCTGACATGTAATATTTTTATTGGTAGGATGTACTGAATCTTTAGTGCTACAGTAGCACCAAAGATTTGTTCACGAATTGGGAGAGAAAACGAAAAAGACGCTACTCTTGAAGGAAAAAGAAATTCCTTGTCAGGTCTGCGTGCCTTCAAAGCAGCAAGCGTCCCACATTTGCACTTCCGAGAACGTTAATTTATTCTTGCAAATGGAAAGACGAATTTGACTCATGGGTGGCACTTTCAGTGACCGCAAAAAAAATAATTTCTTTCTTTTTAGGAAATACTGACCAATGACAATGACCATGTCTCTTTACCGGACCATTCCAACTATTTATTCATCTTAAAACTCTGCGTTTTGCTCATTTAGAGTCTATGAACTTGTTTACTTTTGTTTTAAAAAATAATTTTTCATTTTCAGAAAAAAAAAAACAGTTTGATAAAGGTTATTTTTGTAAAAACAGTTCTAAATTTTTTAACTGTTTTTTAATTTTTAGAATTAAATTTAAAGAACATATATCTGAATTGTTTTTATGTTGTGTTTTAACTTTTAATTTTCAAAATAAAAAAACACAGAAATACATATTTCATTAATTATTCTATAAAATATTTTTATATATATATAAAAAATAACACAATGAAACAAATTCTATATTTTTAGGTCTCCCATTAAACTCACCAAATCACCAGCAAACTCGTGAATTTTATTGGAGTTCATTCAAGCTCAATGAAAATGCGCATAAAAGTTCTTATAAAAACAGTTTGACTATACTTTGTTAGATTCTAGGCCTACTCGTATGGTGGTATATGTGAACTTTGTGTTACAAATGGCTCATTTCATATATAATAGACACTGCCTTGGATTGGTTGAGTTTTTAACACCAAATATCCTGTTTTACTTTATCACAGTATATTGATGTGTAGCTATATGAATATTTTGACTAATTTGTGAACATTTATAAATGATAGGAATGTTGTGACTAATTTCTGAATTTTTTCCTCAGATTTTCATTTAGTAAACACGTATAATCAAATAACTACAAATACGAATTTACACTGTATAGTATATATAAACATACACACTAATTTATGTTTACAAACTTTACGGTTTATATGAGAGTGGCTGAGTGTTTACTCTTCCCTTCGAATTACCCCATCAACGGGGTCAGGTCAGGTGAAAAAACGAAGTTATGTAATTAAGATTTAAGGGTAAGTATCCAATTACGTATACGGGAAAAAAGAAATGATGTGAGAATGAGGAAAGTGGATGGATAACGCCATACTGGTGGCTGTGGATAAATCCTTGCCAGTGACATGTTCTTTTGGTACACTACACAATCACAAAGAACCGCACCCCCTCACCTATAAAAACCCAATTAATTCCCCAAATATCACTCTCACGGAATTAGAAATAAAAAACAAATTGGAGAAAGTCGTGGAAGGAAAGGAAAAAAGGTAAATAGAAATAAGAGAAAGGATGTGCTCGAGGACCAGCTCCAGGGGGTGGTGGTGGTACAATTCGAGCTTGCGGTTGCCTGAGTTGGATCTTTCCTTATCGTGGTCGATTTTCCGGTGGCCGGCGTTCGACTTTTCGGGATGGAATCTGCAGAGTCTCCGGTGGCTGAGTTTGTCCTTATTGGATGACGTGTTGTGGGCTTTGGTGTCGGTTTTGGAGTCCGTTGCTTTGCTTGCAATGCTTTGCTACTTCTTCGTCTTTTGTGGTTGCACTCTCTGATTTTAATTTCTTTCTCTCCTTTTTTTATTTTGTAAGCATATTTACTACCATGAGATGTGCAGAATATCCTACTGGTGGTGGATATATGATTGTTTATTTCTTTCTAAAAACTTGAAGTTTCATGTAAAAAAGAATCATTTATTTTCCATGCCTTTGGAATTATGATTTCTTTTTGCAGAGATAGAAAATGAGATCATGTTGTTTCAGTTGTCTAAATTCATTACATATAGACTTGGTTGCATTGATTGCTTTTTGGTACTCTTTTATTCCGCTGTCCGCTTGAACTTTAGATTATATCGGTAATAAATTAATAATAATATAAGTTGGAATCTTTCAAATTAACAATCAACTTTAAAATGGTGTTCACTTTTCTCCGTCCAGAGCAGAGCTACCAATGTAAAGAGCATATGCTCTGAATGATTCGAAGTAAATAGTACCATTCAACAGATAGTAATTGGAACGTTTTAGTTGGGTGAGCAAAAGATGACTGGACTTTCACATTTTTCAGAAACTGGACATAATTGGGTAGCACTGGCAGTAGCTGTCTTGATAGTGATATGCAATTCAACAAATCCATCATTGTAAATTTTTCATTAACTGCTACCAACAGAAGAAAAATGACGACCTACCTTGATATCTATGAACCGAAAGGAAACAAATATAATTTTAATGCAATGACTTTTCCCCCCTATAAAAATGACATAACCAAATTGGCATTATGTCTCGATCCATTTTCACTTCATTTACGGCTTCGGTTGTGTGTGCCTGCCGGATAGACAGGGACGTGAGCAAGAATAACAAGGGAAAAGATTTGCCACTATCGACAATGAATGGAAAAACTTTTCATGATTCTAATAAATGAAATAAGTATGAAAGGTTTAACTTTTAGCCAGATTAGTTGAAAACCCAATTTAGCCAGTCCCCACAATTGCAGGCAGAAAGCAACGCAAATCAAACGCAAGAACATTACGCCATAAGCGAAATCAAAATGCCTCGCACCAATTTTCAGCAAACAAAGGGGAGAAAACATTTTCAATTCATGGTAGACCCAATATACCATGGACACAAAATGGTTTGGATGCCTCAAAAAGAAGAGTCTAGTACTCTAGTCCATACAGCATTCACAACCAGTGGACATGAAGCTCCCAATTCCCATCAACATGTAATAGCAACAAACGAGTACAATATTAGAAATAGTAATGCACAAGATTTACCAACCTACAAAGAACTAGAAGATATTTAAGTCTGCAAAATTTGTTCTACCACATTTTAAACGCACTATTGACTAAGCACCGACCTTACAAAACTAGTAAGCCCAATAAAACTGTATCATAACAATACAACAGAGCAAGAAACAATTCCATCAACATACTTATCATTTCTCTGATTGTTTTGTAGGACAGAGAGTGATATGTTGACCTATGGTGACTTTTCAAACAAAGAATGGACCTAACTATCGCTTAGAGGGTCTCTCATCATCATCATCATCATCATCATCATCATCATCTCCATCATCACCATCATCATCACCATCATCATCATCTGAGTCATCCTTATCTGACCTCTTTCTTTTAGGCTTAACCTCAACCTTTTCATCATCATCGTCTCCGTCACCTTCATCTTCCTTATCACCATTCTCCTCGGGTTCAAAATCACTGGATGCTTCCTCCTCTTCAGCAGTGCCTAAAGGGCGAACAAGATACTCTGTTCCCAAATCCTCCTAAGGTTTTATGTGTCAGTAATTCAAATGCAGAAAGAAATATAGCAAAGTAGAATTATTCTGACAGTAAATTAATAATAGTCACAATATATAATAAAGCAACGCAATAGATGCAGATAACTAAAATTTCTGTCACCGGTTTTCAATTTCAAGATCACTTAAAGATGGCCAATTAAGTGAGATATCATAAGGCTGAATTGCTGAAAATTCAAATAATCTAAACTATGCCATAAAAAGGAAGCGGTCCATTATATAATGCACATTCCAAGTGAACAGGATTTTATTTTTTCCCCAAGATAGTTGGCATCAATTTAGACAACAAGAACGAAACAGCAAGGAAATCAAATATAAATGAACGAACTATAAAAGATCAAACAATAATGTGTACTAAAGAATTGAGCGATTTCAAATAAAAGAGTAAAATAGATTATACATAAAATAGAGTAAACTTTCTTGGATGCCTAAAATCCTCGAGAAGTCAATTTTAAAATGCAATCTATTAATAATGAAGAAGATTCAGATGAACAAATATCTAAACTCTCTTCTCTCCTTGTTCATTCGGTGATAGCAAATAATTCTGAAAATAAATCATATTTAAGACCGAGCATAACAAAGGAAAAGGACATGGCAGTAGGGATAGGCTAAGCCCTTCCCATCACAATAGGAAAGAAAAACAGATGCACAGCGTAATAATGTAACATCACAAAGAGTCAGTCTCGCAAACAGGTTCTATTAATATAATCTCTTGTTCTTGAAAAAATCTCTTCAACAAATATTCATAAACGAATAAAGCAACTAGTTTAGAACAGATTCAAAATTGAAAAATAAAAGGGAGATAATATGAATAAAGTGAGAATGGATAAATAAAAGATAATAAACAAACCAGAATCCATATTTGCGAAGCCTCCAAAACTGTACCGGTTTCAACAAATTAGGGAAGTCATAAACTAAATCTAAGTATACCTCTTCCCCGCGCTCCTCGTCATCGTCGTCGTCGTCGTCGTCGTCATCGTCATCGTCATCGTTGTCGTCAGGACCGCCACCGCGCTTGTCATCACCTCCTTCTTCTCCTTCGTCATCCTCATCATCGTCGCCGCCGCCGTCAGGAGCAGCACCTCCGTCCTCATCTTCATCGTCTTCATTGTCGTATTCACCATCACCTTCTTCGTCCTCATCGTCTTCTCCATCGTCTACTTCATCCTCGGATTCATATTCGTCGTCATCTTCATTCAAAGTGATGACCTCGTTTTCCTCAACATGCTCCTTCAATTCCTCAGCGGCTTTCATCTTCAAATCCAAGTATCACAGCACTTTCGAAACTCCTTGTTCGCGAGGAGGGAAGAATCGATCGGAAATCGAGCACTGGAGAATAGAGAAGACAGAGAAGTTACCAGCCTCTTCCCTTCGTTCCCCCAGTTGCTCTGCAACGCTGATCTCAGCCGTTGAAACACGAATTCACGCGAATCGATGAGGTGGCACTCAATCCAACGGTCATCATAAAAACATTTGCATTTCAGTGGGATAGTGTTATTGAGCCTTGCGGCGCTCGCGACTCATCAAGTCATCATTTTCACAGTCACGTGTGTCACGTGCTACTGAAGCGAGCAAACTTGAGTTAGGGTTTGCTTCCGCGGATCTTTGATACATCAGGCAATCCAACGTCCGTCCAAATTCCAATTAAATATTGAATTTTTTTATTTTTATTTTTTTTGTAAATATTGAAATTTTCTTTTCGTTGTTTGTTTACCTTTCGGTTGTAATTTTGAAAATTTTCCTTTATGCCTAAATTTGTTTACAGAAATTTATAAATCAAATTAAATTATTTTAATGTTTAATTATATATTTATAATTGTTTTTTTTTTGTTGTATACTTATATTTATACTTATTTCAAAAAATTGTTTTATTTTTAACAAAATATGCAATTTTTAACAAAACAAGACAACTTAAATTTAAAAGGAACAATCTATTAAAATTTGTTACTCATATATTTTCTTTTATAGGTAAAAAAATTAATTACAAAATTATTATATTTTTTTACTTTTATATTTTTTAGATGAGATATATTATTCTACCTATCTTTTTTTATACCTACTTTGCTTTTAACTTTTCGATATCATTAAATCAGAATCTCAAAATAATAAAAAATTCTTTAGAATGTATATAAGAGAGGTTTTTCAGTTTAAAAGTCGAATCATTATTTGACTTATTTTTTTTTATATTTATTTTATCTACTCTTCTTTAATGCTGTTAAATTAGAATATTAATTAATTTTTATTATTTTTTTCTCATCTTGATATTCTGATATAATAACATTAAAAGATTGATAGGTAAGATGTACATAAAAAGAATTATAAGTACACTATCTTATGTCATACTTAAATATAAAATATTTTATTCAAAGTTGTCTAATCATATTCACTGAACCAATTCTCATTGTTTTAAGAGATAGATTATTTTATCTGTTTTTTTTTTCTTATATAATAATATTGAAGAATAGTAAGTAAAGATTGAAAAAAAAAAAAAGTAAGTAAAAAAAATAATCATGCATCATTACACGTAATGTTTTTACTAAATATAATATTACTTTTAAAATACATATAAAAAAAATATAAATGGCTATTATGCCCGTTCGTGTGCTGGTCTAATGTGGCTTTTTGTGTTAAGCGGCCTATTACATGCATAACAGAATTATCAAATTCGACTTGCGCTATGGGTGATGGGTCAACCAATTTAATGCATGTTTTTTTGTTAGTTAAGAAAAATTAGGTCAAACAATTTTTTTATAAAAACTCTTATAATAAAAATATTTTTTATAATAAATAAAAAATAAAGAGTCAAAAACTCCTTGAAATTTTTTTTAAGTTGTATCAATTTTTTTTAAATGAATAGTTTTTAAGTAAATTTTAAATTAAAATTTTTATATAATCATTAAATAATTTTTAGCTTTATTTTTAAAACAGTTTTTTTTTTTTTTGCTGTAATTTGAAAGTAACTTTTAACTTGAAATATTTTTTAAGTTGTATCAATTTTTTTTAAATGAATAGTTTTTAAGTAAATTTTAAATTAAAATTTTTATATAATCATTAAATAATTTTTAGCTTTATTTTTAAAACAGTTTTTTTTTTTTTTGCTGTAATTTGAAAGTAACTTTTAACTTAAAAAATTAGGTGTCAAAAGGCTCGAAGACATATCACATGGAAATGTTTGAACTATTACTAAAGCAACCCTTAATTTAGAGTTTTTGGCACCCAATTTATTGTTTTACGTCAGCACAGTATATTAATGTGTTGTATAGAAATTTATGAAAGAAAATTAATTAATCACCCAAATTTCAATTTAACGGAATTTTGGAAAGAAAAAATAGTTAACATGTTAAGCAAAAATACCATCAGGTATGTGGGCCTCTTACTGAATTTCTTGGGCTTAGGTGATTGGGCTTCTGCCTTGCTGGATCGGGTCCAAACCTCGACACCTCGTCCACGAGGTGATTATGCACCATCCCATTTTTTGTTTATTTAAAATCACTTTCAACATCTGGTAGATATGATAGGTAAAGGATCCCGTGTATTCACAGCATCTTCTACGTTGCTTTGATGGTTATGTAGCATCCCCCGAATTCTTTTTTCTCTTTTGGGTGGATGAGTGGATCCCGTCTTCAATAGTTACATGGTTTACATGATCCCGCCTAACAACAACAACAACAACAACAAAAAAAACATAGGATTAGTTGAATTAGCCGTACGGAAGAAAGAGATTTTTTTTTTTGAGATATTACAATTGGTTATCGTTTCGCGATTAGTTTGATTCGGCATGAATTTCGAAATTAAGGTTTTAAACTCCTCTCAAAGATGATACTGGGGAGATCGAACACATGGGAAGAAAGAAGTTGGAAGTTATACCAGATTTAGAAGGGTTTAAGAGACATATAGAAAAGAAAAAATTTGTGAGGAGAACGAATATTTTACCTTTTAAATACGAGATTTATTAATCTTATATTATAGGAGAGTAGTTTTTTCATATACTACAGATAAGAGTGAAAGTGGGCTAGGCTGGGCTAAGCTTTGCCACGAAAAGCCCAAGACTATGCCAAAAAAATTTCAATTTAGCCTGACTCAAGCCTACTACGAGTCTAACTGTTAGCATGACTTGACCCGTTTATAAAAAAAACAAATGACCTGGCTTAGCCTGTTAGCCTGTTAATTTTTAACTTCCAAGTTGAACCATGAATTAACTTCACAAAATACTCAAATTCTGTTGCTAAACTAAAAATCACAATTTCAACATCCAAACAAAATCATGAATCACAACAAAATTCATCACAATTTGTATTTGAGCCACTTTAAAAAACAAAATGTCCAAACTAAATAACATATATTTTATTAGACCCAACAAATAAATCTATATTATGTAAATTAAAATAACTACATGAATCCAACAAACACATCATGAAGTTTGTAGTAAGTATAACCTCTTTCAAAAACCTTTTAATATATTCATATACACAATCTAACATACTGAGATGTTGATTTCTCCTACATAAGAAATAAAGTTATATTTTTATTAAAATATAATCGAATATAATTGAGTTATAAATAAATGCGATCGATTAAATTTATATCTTTTGTTTTTTTCTTCAAGACATACTTATTCTATTTTATTTTATTTAAAATAATTAATACCATATAGGTCGCCCTATAGGCTTAGAGGCCAGGCTTTGTGAAAGTGGGCCCACGACCTATTTATTAACCAAGTTTTTTCAAGATTTAAGTCTGGCCTGTTTTATGAAATATATTAGGTTAGGTCTGGCCTGCTGTAGGTCCCTGTAGGCCGACCCGGCCAAGTTTTACCTTTGACTATAGACATAATTATTGGTGAAACTATCTCACTTATAAAAAAATAAAATAAAATTGAGCTACACAAAAATAAGTAAATATGTAGAAGAAAAAAAGAACTATTCTCCAATAATATGAGAATAAGTTTTTCCTTTAAATATTTCCACTCTCTTATAATCGATACTTTCTATTTACTTTAAATATTTCCACTCTCCTATAATCGATACTTTCTATTTACTTTAAATATTTCCACTCTCCTATAATCAATACTTTCTATTTAATTGAAAAACTTTGCTCCTATTTTGAAAACTCAAGAGAGACATGTCATGTTCACGGAATTTAATGAATGTAGAAGTCCTTATCAAACAGCTAAGCATCAATTTGCTCAATGCATATCATATCACATCATTGATCATCCTAATCCACATTTACTGGTAGAAGCTGAGACATCTGTTATCTGTAGGATCGTGAGGGAATGACTCGTTGAAACAAGATTTCTCATGAGTCATATCCCTATGTTTTGATAGTTTCATGTGTTCGGAAAAGTAGAAATTAGAAAACACTGGCCGCATGATAAGTACAAGAAAAGAAATGCGCCACGTGTACCCATCTCCTTTTTGCATCCATTTGGCTACATTTTATGATAAAATGCAAGCATCTATTTCTAACTGCTTCTCCGTTTTTATAAAAGGTGCCGAAACATCATGTCATATAAATTAAAATCGTTAAGTAATTTACCCCAAACAAAACGTTTATTAAGCGCAAGGAATTATGTCAAGTCTCACGAAATTATTAAACAATGGAAATGCGTAATGTAAATTTGTTGTGATGCAGCACTGTAAAGAATGGTTCAGCACTTCAGTTTTTTTTTTTTTTGGTAATCTCAGCACTTCAGTTTTATTACGCCCATAATCAGTCCGGTATTTATAATTTCGATTCATTATCTAACAAAAAATAAAAGGAAAGAGTAATCAGGTGAAGATTGTCATTGAGAAGTTCCGGTATTAGTAATTTTCTTATAGTGGAACTAGCATTTGTTAGTGTAAGAAATTATCTCAACTCAAAATTTTAAAATATTGAGTAAGAATTTTTTTAATGATTTATATTATTTTCTAATATAATTTTTCATGCAAGAAGTTTAGATATTATATAGGCTCATTTATCTTATGTTTATTTAATTTTAGGAGGCGTTTGGTAGAGGAGAAATTTTTTTTTACCGAAAAAAAATAATTTCTGAGAATATAATGATTTTTTTTTCGGGGTAAGTTACTAAAAGGTGTTTTGTAGGCTAAAATTTTCTAAAAATATTGAGTTAATTTTATTAATGTTGTGTGTTAATTTTTCTACCATATGGGGAAAAAAAATCACACCTTCAATGATAATTTTTTCCAACTATTTTACATAGAAAAGCAAATGATGAGAAAAAAAAATTCACCATATTTTTACTTCACCTCTTATCAAACATAGTCAAATAATTTTTTCACTCTATTTTGGTAGGAAAATTTGTTTTTACCTCCTATTAAATAACCATCAAAGTGTGGAGAGGCAATGATTGAACTCGTGATCTTATAATTATTGAAACTATGATACTATATAAATAATCAATTTAATGCAAAATCTTAAAATCTTATATGAAGGTCTTTTTATTAAGTTTATATTATTCTTTCGGGCTTTATTAATCTCGTGCAATAGGAGAGAACTCTCTCATGTAATAGAGATAATCACGTGTTGAACCCAACCACTATAGAAAAAGAAAAAAAGAATAAAAAAGTAACACGAAAATCAATGTATGTGTAGGAAAGAAAAATTCTCTCCTACAACATAAGAGTCCGGAAATGGATTCTATCATGTGGAAAAAAAAAACGTGATATAGTCATGTGTGAAGATCACAATCTTACAAAGGTAAAGTAACGGTTATAATTTCGTAACTATTTATTTTAACATTTTTTCTTTTTTCTCTTTTATTACAATTAATATACCTTTGTATGGTTATGATTATCCACGTAACATATGTGAATTTTCACGGATCCCATCCATATTTTCCCTATTCTTTCACAACTACCGAGGAAAATGGGATTTGAACGTGTTTGCCCACCTTTTATCAGATGCTAAGTTACCACCATACACCTAGCTCATTAATTTATATAATCCAACTAGTGGAGATGTGGGTTCATGCACGGATTAATTTTTAGATTGTTTTAAAGTAAATTCTAGCTCGTGATTCAAATATTAACGTGTGTCACACATCAATTATTTTAAACAATTTTTCATTCTGATGATGTTGTTTTCACTCAAATGCAACATTATTATATATGATTATAATTTGTGATTTTTTTATCCACAAAATCATCTATTTTTCTAAAGCTAGAATCTCAACATTCCAACTATATGATTTCATATTATTTCCAAAGCATTGAGAATATCGCTATCGGTATCATAGGATACAATTCAGAGACTCAACTATATTTATTGATGGTATATTGGAAAGAAGTTTATATCAAACGATATATACTATATCGTGTATTATACAATATGAAAATAAATAAAAATTTATAATTATAAATATTAAAAAAAGAATAAAATTTGATTTGTGATTTAAATTCAAAAAAAAAAAATCTGCAAAAACTATTATTAATAAGGAAAAGAAAATAAAGAATTCATTTATTATTTAAATTCAAAAATAAATCCGAAGAATTTGTATTAATAAAGAAAATAATTAAATAAATATATATTTTTTTATTTATATGTATACATTTTTTTAAAAAATATTCCAATCCGTTCATGAGTTTATCGCTTAGCGACTAGGGGGCAAGTTCCGGGATTAAGGCTTTACACCACTCCCAAAGATGGTACTGGGTAAAATCGAACCCATGCTCTCACCCTCACCTGCTCAGTTCTCTGGCGCCAACTCAGCTACCATCGTTTGGTCATACTTTTATTTTTTAGGTCCTCAAAATCTTAAAGCTGACATAAATCATAAAAGTAAATGCATTATCATCTAAGAACAAGATAATGTCAACCGGCTTGATTAACAAAGTTATATTGCCAACAAGAATGATAAAGGAAAAAAGACTTCATATTATTGAAGAATAAATGAGAGATGAGTCAAATGACTACACTAATAAAGAGGATGATGAGTTAATTATGTCATTGAAAGATGTTAATAGTGATAGTAGTGATAATATTAGGGGGTGTATTGAATTAAGATTTCAAAGGATTTTAATGGATTGTTTTAGAACAAAAAAATCTGTTGGTATTCGATTAGGATTTTAATGCATTGAAAAAAAGTCGCGTGGTATTCGATTAAGATTTTAAAGGATTATTTTAGAATCCTTCTAAATCCGTTGGTATTCAATCAGGATTTTAAACAATGGAATCACAATCTCGTGGTATTCAAATATCCGACGATTTTAATGGATTTTATATTGGTGTGGATTTCGTTAAACTTTTTAGTGAAAAATATAAATAGGATGCATTTCTCACAATCTCGCCTTAACCCCTAGAATTTCTTGAGATTCTTCTATTACAGTATTTTCTTTTTCCTTTAGCAGGTTGACTACTGCTGAAAATTGGGTTCCGCTATGGGAGATTCATCAAAACTAAAAAAGAGAGCATATTTTTTAGCGATTTTCATCACAAAATAACCCAGAAACAACAAATCAACGAGATTTTAATATAATCTATCTCAGAATAACATATTTTTGAGCCATTTTTGAGAAATTTTAGAAGTTTAAAAAGTAATTTTTGAAGCTATGAGTCGCGCTTTTTTCTTGGCAAAAAAACGTGTGATTTTTGTATTAAAAAAACATAAAACAGTAAAAAATAACAGGGGAATGAAAACCCTCAAACTAATTTTCGTTTTACATCAAAGAAACAATATCAATTTAAAGAAAGATTGAAACTTTCATAATATGAACCATATATTTCGTAACAATACATTCATGAACGAAATTCCTTCACTATAAGAAACGATTTCAAACAATTTTTGTGTCAATAGATAACTAAAAGCTTGTTTCCCAAAAGTCCCAAAGCAATTTAAGCTTTCAATGTTTCGATTGAAAAAAAATTGAGAAATTTTCTAAACTTTAATGTAATTAAACTCAAAATTTTCTTAGAATATTCAATGAAAATATGCATATGATATATTGTTAGAAAAATCTCATCACGTAAAACAAAAACTCCAAGATTTTCAAGATCAATTGCAAACAAATTCAAACGAAATTTTATCATGAATTTTAGGTTCTATATGCAAAATTAGAATTATTTTTATAATTAAAAAAATTGAGTCTTATAATCATGTATGTATAGCTTTGATACCAGATGAAAAAGATAATTTTTAACCCATTAGATATGTGAAAAGCTGTTGTTTAGTAATTTTGAATGTTTGTTAAAAATTATTATGTTTTACTGATTGAGAACATTATATTAGGTTTTACTTTTTTTATTAATTTCATTGCATTTCTTTGTTATTTTTTTATGGGGAAGATTATACTTACAACTTATTTTTGTTTTCAACCTTTTACAATCATATCTTAATCGTTGATTTCCGTCAATCACTGGTTATTATTTTCGCAAATCAAACTCGTTAATTAATATTTAATTTGCAATGAATGATAACCGTTGATTGACGAAAATCAACGGTTAAGATATGGTTGTAAAATGTTGCAAACAAAAAAATGTTGTAAGTATAACCTTTTCCTTTTTTATTGACTCTTGTAATTTTGAATGTTTGTTAAAAGTTCACGAGGAAGGTTATACTTACAATTTTTTTTTTTACAACCTCTTACAATAATATCTTAACACTGTTGATTTTTGCCATTCAATGGTTATGATTTTCACAAATTAAACTCATTAATTAATTATTAATTCACAATAAATGATAACCGTTGATTGACGGAAATCAACGGTGTTAAGATACGGTTGTAAAAAAAAAAGGTTGTAAGTATAACCTTCCTCAAACTTTATATGATTTTTTAAAATCTTATAAATCCATATTGTCCTTTTAAATTTTATAAATTTTATTAAAATCTTTTAAAATTCAATCTTATGAAATCTTGATTGTAAAAAAAGTCTTTAAAGTCTCTCGAATTCTAAATAGTTTTTTAAAATTTATAAAAAAAATTAGCTCAAAAAAATCTTTTAAAATCCTAATCTAATACACCCCCCTTAGTCTTAATGATTGATGAGTAGAGAATAATTAATTTGCATTTTAGTTACTTGTGTATTTTGTTGATTGGATCCTTTTTGAAATCTGAATTCATATGATATTAAATATATTATATATTTGTAAATTATTTTTTATTATATTTTGTATATTACAATTCACGATACAAAAAAAAAAAAAAATCTGAGGAACAATACACCATACATATTGTGTTTCAACTTTCAACAACCTTGATTGAGAGATAAATTCCCCTCAACCTAGTCACTTGCTCAATTAGTTATTTACTAGTGTATTACCCGTGCTCATGCACGGGAAAAAAATCGGTTTGTTTGGCGTGGTGGGTCGGCCTTCCCGGCCGAGCCCATTTTGTCACTTCTAACTATTAGCATTTTATATCAGTACGTAATGGATTTTTATATTTATCTTATGGTCATTCCAAAATATATCGCTATACTTTAGCTAGTCTTGTGATCATTCAAAAATTACAAAGTTTGACTCGGCTTCTTTCAGTATTTCTCAGAGATGGACTTTCAATTATTACACTCAGATTTACAAAATAATAATAAATAGTTATTTTTTGCAAGAATTTGTATCGTTAGTATCTGAAATTTTTCAAATTTAAATTTATAAAAATTAAAATCAGATTTAGGAATTTAGTTATAAAAGAAGAAGGATGGAATTTTAATTTAATTATAAGAATGTGTTGGCAGGCGGGTCGTGCAGGCCCTCCGGGACAAGCCCAGTTTTTAACCTTTAACTATCAGCATTTTATGTAAATAATTATTTTTTTGCAAGTATTGGTGTCCTTAGTATTTTGAATATTACAAATTTGCATTTACGAAATTTGAAATCAGATTTATGAATTTAATTATAAAAGAAGAAGTATGAAATTTTAATTTAATTATAAAAATAAGTTGGTGGGCCGGCCCTCCGAGCGTAGCCCAGTTTGTCACCTCTAACTATCAACATGTAATAGGTTTTTGTACTTATCCACACAAAAAGGTCCTTATAGTTGCATTGAGATTTTTATATTTTATCTCAGAGATGAACTTTCATTTATTACACTCAGATTTACAAAATAATAATAAATAATTATTTTTTGCAAGGATTTGTATCATTAGTATTTGAAAATTTACAAATTTATATTTACAAAAATTAAAATCAGATTTAGGAATTTAATTATAAAAGAAGAATAGTTGAATTTTAATTTAATTATACAAATGTGTTAGTGGGCTGGCCCTCTGGGCCGAACCCAGTTTGTCACCTCTAACTATCAGCATGTAATATATTTTTATATTTATCCCTAAAAAAAGACTAATATAGTTGCGTCTAGGTTTTTATATTTTATCTGAGAGATAACTTTCATTTATTACAATCAGATTTATAAATAAATAATAAATAATTATTTTTTGCAAGGATTTGTGTCGTTAGTAGTTGAAATTTTACAAATTTTTATTTACAAAAATTAAAATCGGATTTATGAATTTAATTATAAAAGAAGAATAGTTGAATTTTAATTTAATTATAAAAATGTGTTGGCAGACAGGGCGTGCAGGCCCTCCGGGCCAAGCCTAGTTTACAGAATTCTATTTATTTTTTATCGAATGATAAATGTCATCTTTTATTTTTTATTTAAAAAAATTCTTTTATTTTTATTGTGCATATTTTTTTATATTTATAACAAAAATATAATGAACAAATATGAGTTGATACAAAAAAACTATTCTACTAAATCGAATGTTTGGTGAATTGAATTGAATTACATTTAATATAAACAAATATGTTATTATTTAAGTAAATATATCAAATTTAATCGCATTTAAGTAAAAATATGTTATTCTACTAAATATGTTAAAAATATTACCCGTGCGATGCACGAGAAAGAATGTTCAAACTTTTTGTCGTCCACCGTGGTTGGTTAATCGCACTGCAAATCTTATACTTACAAAAAACTGTTTTGTTATTCTGTTCTATATTTCAGGTAAAAAAATTACAGTATTGACACAGAGCTTTGCAAATATCACCAACAAAAAAAAATCTGCTATTCAGAGGGATAATTAATTTTGCATACAACTACATCATAATACACTATAATACGTTATAATACATCATAATACACCATAATACGATATAATACACCATGTTACTAGCAACTACACTAATCTTTAAGATAGACTTTCATTTATTGCAATCACATTTAAAAAATAATAATAAATAATAATTATTATTTTGGTAGATAATATTAAATAATTATTATTTGCAAGGATTTGTGACGTAAGTATTTGAAATTTTATAAATTTGTATTTACAAAAACTAAAATCAGATTTAGGAATTTAATTATAAAAGAAGAAGGATGAAATTTTAATTTAATTATAAAAATATGTGTGTGGGTCGGCCCTCCAGGCCGAGTCCAGTTTGCCACCTCTAACTATCAGCATGTAAAAGATTTTTATATTTATTCACAAAAAAAGATTTTTATAGTTGCGTCTAGGTTTTTATATTTTATCTCAGAGATGAAGTTTCATTTACTACAATCAGATTTATAAAATAATAATAAATGATTATTGTTTTTTGCAAGAATTTGTGTCGTTAGTCTTTGGAATTTCATAAATTTATATTTACAAAAAATGAAATCAGATTTAGTAATTTAATTATAAAAGAAGAAGGATAAAATTTCAGTTGAATTATAAAAATATATTACAATTCGATGATGACAAAATTATCAAAGATCGGCATTCCTTATTTCTATTGAACAACATACGAATAGTTCCATGATTTTGGCTAAGTGATTGTTGAATTTTTGCCTTAAAAAAACCGAAGAGATAAATATTTATAACCCTTCAGTAAGTAAAGATCAAGTAAGACATCCATTTTTCAGTTTCCATTTTTCTGGTAAAAAAGAAAAGAGGATTCCAGATTCTTCAATATTTAATCCAATCAAATGTATGGATTCTTCGGGAATGAAAAAAAATGGATCTACTTTGATTTGGTATTTTGGGTTAAATTCTTTGATTCCCTGATACTCAATGGCCGAGCCCAGTTTTCCATCTCTATCTGTCAGCATTTTATATAAATAATTTTTTTTGCAAGGATTAGTGTCGTTAGTCTTTGAAATTTTACAAATTTGTATTTACAAAAATTGAAATCAGATTTAGTAATTTAATTATAAAAGAAGAAAAATAAAATTTCAATTGAATTATAAAAATATATTTTCGGGTCGGCTCAGTCTTTCACCTCTATCTGTCAGCATTTTATATAAATAATTATTTTTTGCAAGTATTTGTGTTAATTACACTATTGCAATAAAAAAAAGTGAAAGTTTAATTTCTTTCTTATATACTAAATTAAAATTTTCATTTTATAGTTCTTAAATTTTAATAATTTCTTTTAAAGAATGAGAGACGTCATTTTTATTTAAATTTAAAATTTAAAACTTTTTATATTAATTGTACATTTTTTATATAAATGTTTTCTATTTTAATTTATGATTTTTATATATTTTTTTAATTGGTTATACATGTATATTTAAAAAATTTATGTTAAATATTTTTTTTAAAACATACATGTATATTATTTTAATTGGTTATACATGTATATTTAAAATTCTTATGTTAAAATTTTAATTTATTTTTTGTAAAGTATAAATTATGCCATTTCTTATTTTTTCTTTTATATTTGAAATTTTAAATAATTTTTCTTGACTATAAATGTATTTTTATAATTATATATTTTATAGTTTAATCTATAATTTTATATTAAATTCAAATTTATTATATATATCTTTTTTCACTGCATAAATATTAAATGCTGGACTCTTTTCTCATATATCAAGTTCACATAATTTTTGATTTAATTTATTTCCAAATTTCGAATTTATTTTACAATATCAATAATTTTATTATTTTACAATTTTTTAATGTTTTGTTTTTTTATACAGCATTAATAAGGCTAACAATTATCCATGCAAAAAATAGTAAGATATACAACAAAAGAAAAGTAGTGGGACATTAAATGAGTTGTCTGCCACAAAAAATTTTCTAAAAATTTTCCCATCATTACAAAGTTAAAAATTCAAATTTAAACATAAATTCAAAATTTAGAAAAGTTGAGTTATTATTAATTTAAAAATTCCAATGTAGTATGCAGTGGGACATTTAATGAGTTTTCTGCCACCAAAAATTGTTAACATAATTTTTCATTTAATTTATTTCCAAATTTTGAATTTATTTTACAAAATAATTAATTTTGTTATTTTACAATATTTTTTTTAAATGAGTTGTCTGCCACAATAAATGATTAACTTAATTTTTCAATGATTTTTTATTTCGATTTTTAAAAAAAATTATTATTTATTTAATTTTTTATTTCCAAATCCTTTCCCATCATTCCAATTTGAAATTTAAAATTGAAATCCAAAATTTGAAATCAATTCAGAATTCGAATTTCAAAATAGCGAGCAATTCCAATGTAGAAAGCATTTAAAAGAGCTGAGTAATTCCAATTTACAAATCAATGAGACATTGAATGAGTTGTCTGCCACTATAAATGATTAACTTAATTTTCCATTGATTTTTTATTTCGATTTTTAAAAGAAATTATTCTTTATTTAATTTTTTATTTCCAAATCCTTTCCCACCATTACAATTTGAAATTTAAAATTGAAATCCAAAATTTGAAATCAATTCAGAATTCGAATTTCAAAAGATTGAGCAATTCCAATGTAGAAAGCATTTAAAAGAGCTGAGTAATTCCAATGTACAAATCAGTGGGACATTGAATGAGTTGTCTGCCACCATAAATGATTAACTTAATTTTCCATTGATTTTTTATTTCAATTTTTTAAAGAAATTATTATTTATTTAATTTTTTATTTCCAAATCATTTCCCACCATTACAACAGAATAGAGAAGTAACTTGAGAAAAGTAAACAATCAGAAAGGATAAAGATTGATAGAAACGGAAAGACAAATCAAAGAATTAAGAATCCAGGTAGATCACCAAATTTGCATGACAGACGATTACATTCAAAGCACTATGCTGCAGGAAAATAGATTCAGAATTTAAACCATATGCCTCCCGATTAAAGCCATAAAATTAAAAATATACAGATCAACTCATTAAAAAAGTGAAAGCCAAAATTGAAACAACGAAAACAAAAATCATAACAACAGACACAGAAGTTTAAAATCACAACAGAGACGAAATCACAACAGATTAGTAAAAAAAAAATAAAATCAAATGAGAGTTTATTGGCATGTCATTATCTATTTACTGCTTAAGGGAGAGAGAGAAACCTTTAATGCGTCTTAATTCCTTGCACAATGTGATAAAGTCTCCCCACTTCATGTGGCAACGTCTACTGAATCGAAGGATCTGTTCAGTCGTGAACATAGACATTCCTTCTAGGTATTCTCCATTAACACCATTTTCTTTAAAAATTTGCCGGTAATTACCAAGATTTATAGTCTCCAGCCAAAAGCCAACATCCTGATAAAATAGACAAAAGATGAGCGAGAACACTGCTGTTAGTTTATATTCTTAGTTACATTTGAAGATGCATCATATGTCTGTATAATAGCACCCAAAGAAGAAGAAGCAGTTAAAAGGTTATATTCACCGAGATTAGATCCTCATCAAACAACTCTTATGTAATATGTACAGTTCACATTACAGTCAATAACATAAATGAATTAAAAAAAAATGTAGAAGCATTTTAGAGCTTAATACATTATATCAGTCATTCATAACAGTGCATCCATTACATTGTAGAGTCTGGACCTATAAAATACACCTCTCCGTCACAGATTTTTTTTCGGACCTGCAAAGATCATTTGACAGTAGCATGGATCCTTCCACCCTACAAAAAAGTGAAAGCCAAAATTGAAACAACGAAAACGAAAATCATAACAACAGACACAGAGACGGAAACATGCTACGACAACAGAGACGAAGTGACAATAGATTATAAAGAACAAAGGAAGAACAACCAGCACTACCCGTTCATCCAACAGAACCATCTCAACATTGTCGTCAAAATCCTTACATTGAAAATTAGGAACCTTCCAAGATCAAACCACCTTAACCTTAATCCTCAGTCCTCCTTGGTAGGATTAAGATCATTTATAAAATCATAGGTTGAAAACATTTCGTAGAGGAGAACGAAAAAGGAAGAAAAGAAAGAACTGATTCCTCTAAAAGAAACAATCAGCAAAAATGAAATACCGGAGGGAAGAACAAAATTTCTATTCCCATGTTCCTTCTTATAGACCCAAGCAACAAAAGAAAATCAGTCAGAGATTAAATGAGAGCTATCTGCCACCTAAACACCTTAAATTTTTGTTCCACCATTACAATTTGAATTTCAAAAATGAAATCAAAATATTTCAAAATTTAAATCGAAATCATATTTTGAATTTTAAAAGAGCTGATCATTCCAATGTAGAAATCATGATCAGTTAATTACAAAAAAGAAAAAAAAATCATGATCAGTTTGAATTTCAAATTTTAAAATAGCCTCTCAACTCCAATGTAGAAATCATCGTTAAATGAAACAGCTGAGTGAGACATTGAATGAGGACTGAGACAGTTGGAAATTGAATGAGGTGTCTGCCACCACAACTCAACTGAATCAAAACTCAATTCAACTTTTTTTTCGTATTTTAAAATGTTTAAAATATTTAATAATTCGAATTTGCCAAAGGAGGAAAGTTTTTAAGTGGGTATGGTGTGAACACAAATATGAGATGCAAGGAGGGAGTGACACATGACAAAAATTTTCAACAAATGGAATTCCTTTAGAATAATAGATTTCCTATCTCTTTTTGCATTTTAATACATAAAAGGAATTCTATATATACAATTCAAACGGCAATTTTTATCCAAAAATCATTCATGATCTACCACATTTAATTATGAATTGACTTTCTTATAATCCATTTTCTTAAGAATAAATTTTTAATATATTATTTTTTTCACTATTGCAACATTAATATTGAAAAGTAACCCTCAATATTTCACCCTCATCTTTGCAATTAAATAATATTTTAGGATCTCACTTTAATTATTTAAAATAACACAAATCACACAATTGTCACGCAACAGAATTTGAATCGTGGATAATACATAATTTTATTTTTTTATATGATTTGAATTGAAGAAAAATAAAAAAGAATGAAATTGTAAACCAAATAATTTAATGTGAAGAAATAAAAATACCGAAAAGAACTCGTATAATGTGAATCTCTTATATGTTTAGAGGTAAAACATGTGGAAATATCTTGTAGCAATGTAGAATGAATGCGCAATTTTTTTTTTTTTTAATTAACTATCCTCTACTAGAGACAATCCTGTTCAGGACGAATCCAAATCAATGTCACAAATCTTATTATATATATATATATATATATATATATATGTGTAGTGTCTATTAAGGTCACAAATCTTACTTTTATATTTTATTTTTGTAATCTCACTTTAACTTTTAAAAATAAAACAAATCACACACGTACGTATATAATATACACATTTTTAATTCTTTTAGTTTTCAAAAAATATTGTTACACATTATGTGAAATTTTACAATACGAGTAATTAAAAATGTTACACTACAATTTAAAGTGTAATCTAATAATTGTGGGAAAAAATTTAAATGTAAGTAAGCGTCGTAAGTGTTTCATATTTATAGTTTTATTCTCCTCCCTCCAAAAAACAAAAAACAAAAACAAAAACGGTGAACGATGTGATCCTCGCGTGCAGAAAAGTTATTGTGGGCCGAGCGACGCAACCAAGGATTGGCTAATAGTAATACTAAATTATGAACGTTATTGAGTTTTGAATTTTATATTTTTATGTCAAGTGCTTTTGCACTTTCCTTTTTAAAATAACAGATTATTTGCATGCGAGACATATTCAGCCGCAGTTCACAACATGATGCATTTATTCAAGGGAAAAACAAATATTATGTTGTAGAAAAAATTCTTAGATTATGTCATAGAAATAATTAATTGTGGGGTCTACTATTTTTAAAATAAAAGAAAATTAAAAAAATTGATGGATCCACTTTTATATTTGTGTAGAAAAATTACTTGTGTCATGTAAAAAGAAAAAAACATTACTCTTTATTTAAATATCTTCTTTTGGACTCATAACAATCAAAGATAGTGGAAGAAAAAGCTAATGTTGTTTCAATTTCATAGAAATTGAGATCTTTGTACTCGTGATTGAATTTGCAATTTGAGCTGCCATAAAATAAATTTTTTGTTAATGGCCCTCTTAGAACGGTGGGTATTTAAGCACATAAAGCAAGCTTCGATCATGATAGTTATATTATTTTATTCTCGAGTATGGAGTCTTCTTATCCACAGGGATTTATCCTTTATTATTTAATCTAATTCTAATAGAATTTGGTTAGAAAAACCATTATATAATGTGGAAAAAATGAGTACAAATATCAATCTTCAATAACTTTGTTTCTTATGTATATATGTTTTTGGATAGGTTATCTCAACTACTTTTATTGTTTCTCTATTCTATTCAGATTCTGATATAATGATGTTGATGAGTAATAGATAAAGATAAGCAAAATAAATAAATAAATAGAATAATTTATCCCTATGCTTTTGTTTTTTTTAAAAGAAAAAGTTAAAAGCTCTCTTCCTCAGGCCTAAGGTTGTTTTTGGTTCAGGAGAAATTTTTTTTAACCAGGTAAATGTAATTACTAGAAAAACGATAAGAAAAGTAATTTTGGTAGGAAAGTTTAAAAAAAGTTATTTGGTTGGCCAAAATATTACTGGAGAAAATAAGTTAAATTATATGAGTCTATTTTTGGTTGAAAGTAAAATATTAATGAAAAAATTGATATTAATGACCAAAATAACCTTTATTTAAATTTTGCCCAACGTTACAAAACGCTGTCCCATCGAGTGTCACAAAATTTGCCCAGTAAACTTTGGTCAAATTGCACAGTATTGGATGGGGTAGTTTTGTCACAATATTGCCCTCTTTTGTGTCATTTGGCTATGCTTCTCACAATATCACGATAACTTTGGTCAAATCGCACATTAACTTTGCTACAATTTTACACGCCAAAGACAATGACTAGGCAATTGTCGAAAGTGAGAAAATTTTTAGTTCTACTGAACCAAACGAAGCAAACAAGTAATCCCACTCATGAATTACTAAGATCTTCACGGTTCTCCTGAACCAAACAGCGCCTACAATAAAAAAAAGGGAAAAGCGAGAGTCACTATAGCGCAGCTCCTAACTATAAAATGGCCCTAGCAGCAATCGATTCTATGGAACAAACACATCATTTCATATAATAGCTGATAGCTTCTAGCTACTATCATTCTCTTTCTAACAATTAACAATGACAAACTTTAAGCCCCTAACTCTTTGCTTCTTCCTTCAAGCTGTTCTTGTTATGATTTCAATACCAACAAGCCACTGCAGAACCTTCCCTTCAAACGATGAAAAACTGATAGAGAACACCTGCAAGAAGACACCCAACTACAATGTTTGCCTTCAATCTCTAAAGGCAAACCCTGGTAGCTCTGGTTCTGATGTCACGGGGTTGGCTCAAATCATGGTGAAAGTGATGAAAGCAAAAGCAAACGATGCTTTAAATAAAATCCATGAGTTGCAAAAGGTAGGAACTGGACATAAGCAACAAAGAGCCTTGAGTTCTTGTGCTGACAAATACAAAGCAATTCTCATAGGTGATATTCCACAAGCCACTGAAGCTCTGCAAAAAGGGGACCCCAAGTTTGCAGAAGATGGTGCAAATGATGCTGCTAATGAGGCTACCTATTGTGAGAGTGACTTCTCTGGGAAATCACCACTCACCAAACAGAACAATGCTATGCATGATGTTTCAGCTGTTACAGCATCTATTGTTAGGCTATTACTCTAGTACTAGTAGCTGAATCCTCTGCTTCTACTAATTAATTATAAGTTGTTTCTGGAACTTGGTATTTTGTTTTTTTTTTTAAAAAAAAGTTGTTTAATTTAACGCAGTTGTAGAATGTTATGTATAAAATCCTACCCTCTCAGTGATTCTAATCAGTTTCCAGAACAATCAATTTGCTCAGACTCTGTGTTCTGTTTTTCATAAAGATTTTGATATTTCGTTTTCTTTTTATGTTTGGAATCAGGATTTTGGAAGAAAATGAAATAGAATATAAATTCTTGTATATTGAAAGGTTTATGCTAATCTACTATTTTATTTTGAAAAACTTTAAAAAGGATATTATTAACAAAACATTTATCCTCTAAAAATTCTTAAATAAAAGAATATTCAAGAAAATTTTATCCTCACTTTCCTTTTCCTTCTAAAAGTCTAAAACCTTCCGTCTTAAACATACCCTTAAGAACGTGACATTTACGCATTATGAGAAAAAGACATTTTCGGCAAGGATTCTGTCAAATTTTCTTCCTCCCCCACTCTCCCCTCTCTCTCTCTCTCTCTCTCTTTTTAAAGACGTATAGGAAACTCAAAAATAAAAAGGCAGAAGAAAAGAAAAGTTAATAATTATATATAAATGTTAATTTTACTTAAATTTAGTTTTAGCTGTTCATATAAGATTAAATCTTCTTAAGCTTGATATCGTTTTTCAATAATTGGGAATTGCTAACAGAGATAAGTGGATAGGCATAAGCCGACTAACTGGTGTATTGTTCTTCCTTTTGCTTTGTGTTTTTTTTTTTCTCGCTCGGTAATGGCTGTCTTATTCTTCTTTACTAATGGTGGGGCGCAGAAGAGATAAGATCATAAGATTAAGAGAACCAAATAATCTTCGGGTGACTTGTCCTTTTCGGTGGTCTGATCCATGCTGTTTAGGCCGGAATGTATTTTTTCTTCTTTTGTTTTAACATGTTCATATTAATTATATGAATTTTTTTAAGGAAAAATGATTCCTGCAGCTGCTGTACCTACAGCAAGCAAATATACATGTCCGAATTTTAAGATACGGCAACGGATCTTGAGTTTTTTTTTTTTTTTTTTTTTTAAGAAGCCGTTGGACCCACTTTTCTGTGTCAGCTGTAGATAATACTATCTACGGCTGCTGCAGAAATATTGAGCCATTTTTTTAATTATGTATTGATAAATTAACATTATAAATTTAATGATAAAGTTTAAAAAACAGAAATGAAAAAATAAAAAAATTTAATTTCAAATTAATGATCCATAAATACATAATTGAAAATTTTTATATAGCATAATTATAATAAAACAAGATATAAATAAATTTCATTTCCGTTTAGGCCAAATATTCTGTTCAATGTCTTCAGCAACACGGCCCCTCAAGAAGCTTTCACTTTGGCCTTCTTGTTAGTTGATACAACATGCAATCATCACTTGGGCATAAAATTCGTCTGCTACGGAATGTAGAATATGTAACCTTTTCTTTGAGCATTAATTACGTGGTCGTGGACCACATGCTCCCTTAGTTAAATAGAGGAGTACAATGAAAAACCAGATAAGAAAAGGGGCAAAACAGGAAAATTTTGAAAGGGAGCACAAAATTTTAATATGATTCGGGATTATCTTAAATTTTTTTTTTTATTGAAAAAATATTTTTTCATGTTGCATGAGAATTCAATTTTACGTGTAATTTTTTTTTTTAATAAATGTGAAGCCCACCACTAATTGAGTCACAACATGAGAATTGAATTCTCATGCAACATAAGAATTGAATTCTCGTGCAACATAAGAAAATTAAACCCCTTCTTTATTTTATTTTTTCAATTTTTTTTCCCAATTTCCATCATCCAGAACCATGTTCAGCACCATTTTTAGTAGCAAAACTTTACAATATGTCCAATTTTACACGATTATATTCACCCTAAGCCATAACTCTAAATTTGTTATGGGTCTTATTTATAACTCGGCCTAGTCAAGCCACTTATTAAAACTGTGAGGTTGTAATGGGCTTACGGTACTCGTTCTTTAAGAGTATGTCTAGTTTTTGCCCCAAAGCCCAATATATATTACCAATTCATAGCAGGAGTCATAGACATGATATTAAGAAGAACTACCCTAAGCGTGATGGTTTTTTTATTTATTTAAATTAACGAGGTCGTTGAAATCTCCTTCGCTTGTCCCAACAAACAAATGTTACTCCAAGGGGAGTGCAAGCACACACAACAATGAAACTGAGAAAGTGTTTTGGTTATTTAGATATTTTTTAAAATTTTATATAAAAATTTCATGAAAATAATAAACTAAAATAAAGTCAGATATTCATAATTAGTGAAAAAATATTAACTAAAAAAATAAATCAAGTAATCAACTAATAATTACAGTTAAGGGATCATAAATAAAAAATTATAAATAAGAAATAATAAATAAATCTTTTACTAATACATAGTTTAAAAAAGAAATTTAAAAAATAAAAAGGGGAAAATATTATCCTTTTAAAAGACAGTCATTTTAGTTAAGATTACTATTTTTATTTAATTAAAAAAATATCTCAATTTATTTTATCAGGATTTCTGTTTCTCACATTATAAAATACAGTAATTTTGATTATAATGACACAATTCACCAAAAAAGAAGAAGATCAACACAAATCCCAAATAAAAAATAGTATTTATTATATTTCCTAATAAAATAAATAAAAAAATTAAACATTTTTATTTTAAAATATTAAATACTTATACTTTTTATTTAATATTTCTTTTATTTTTCATTTTTAACGTATATTTAAGAATATATATAAGTTAAAAAGATTCTTAAAGGAAAGTAAACAAATACCAGTGCAACTCAGTTGGTAACTTGGCGCTGAGTTAGTGGGGTTGGATATGTGTTCGATTCCCACTGAATGCATTCTTGGAGAGGGGGCTGAACCTTTAGCCATCACTGTTCCCCCGCACTCCGGATTAGTCCCATAGCCGGCTCAAAGAGTCGAAGCTCGTGGGGATACCGGAGGGAGCCAACTCGTCTCAAAGAAATAATTAGGCTTGGGTAACTCCAAAAAAAAAAAAAAAATAAACAAATTAACATATTAAAAGCTTAAAAAATATTTCTTAACATATTAGTCTTTTAAAAAAAAGGCAAAACTGACGAATAATTTCCCGTAATATGACAAAGTTTATGAAGTCGTCTATGAAAGCAATGCATGAACTTTTATTAATCAACGGCAATGATTGTGTAATTTTCCATCCTTATATTTTTTTTTTCTCCTCCCTAATTATCATTAACTCACCCATGTATGGTTATGATTGTCCCACATGACATGGTCATGTTAATTTGCACATGAGAGATCCACTCTCAAATATTTGAGGGTTTTATTAATCTCCTTCCACGTAAGATAGTTATCTTATGTGCTAGAGAGAAAATGGATGGTTCCCACCATTACAAGAAAAAAGAAAAAGAAGAAAAAAGTGGGATGCGAAAATCGAGGTGAGAGAAAATGAGATAAGTTACGTATGTAAAAGGAGAGTAATATTTCCCAATATTTGAACTCTGAAAACAACATTCGCAAGTGTTATTGACTTCTATCTTCCTTCTCATTCTAAACAGACATTGCAAACTTGAAGCCATTAACTCTTATCTTCTGCACACTTGTAGCTACAATTTCAATGCCAGCAATTCACTGCAGAATCATGCAGATAAATGATTCCAATCTAATTGAGCAAACTTGCAAGCAGACACACTAATAATGGTCAACAATCAACATAGCCAAAGCAAACAATGCCTTGTACAAAATCTATCAATTGCTTCGAGGGAACCCTGGACCTGGTCATTCATGTGCTGACAGATACAAAGCAATTGTAAATGCTGATGTCCCAGAAGCCATTGCAGCTCTTCAGAAAGGGGAACCCAAGTTTGCAGAACAAGGTGAAAATGATGCTGCCATTTAAGCCACCTCTTGTGTGAACAGCTTCTCTGGGAAATCACCACTCACCAATGATAACAATGCTATGCTCCAGTTACTCAAACAGATGATGTAGTTTAATATTTATATTATATTATGATTATGTGTCTTTTGTTTAGTAAAATTATTGGAAAATTGTTGGCAGCGCATAGGTTGATATGTCTGTGTCTTGTTATTATTATTATTTTTTTAAATTTTCTTTTTTGTATTTTTCTCACCAATTCGTCTTAATCTTGTTTATTAATTGTGGGGTAGAAAATTCTAGAGATGTTTGGTTAAATTTCTAAGTTGGGGACCATTTGGTAGCAGCTGTTGGCGAGGGGCTACCCTTGGTTACCACCTCAAGAAGCTTTTCCTTTTTGTCTTCTTGTGATCCCAACCACAAGAAATGAAACCCGAGAGATCAAACTGGTTGGCTCTGAAGAGCAGAGAGAATGTAAAGTTATAACTAAAGTATATTTTATGATTATAAAATAACAAAGTTTTTATTAAATAATTTAGAAATAATGGAGAAAAAGTTCAAGCAGGTTGGAACTTGAAAGCAATTCAAAATTGTTCAATGGTAAAGTATATAACTATCGATGCTATGCTTGTTATTAATGACAAGAGGAAAGTTGATAACTCTGAATCTTTAGATAGAAACTATGCCAATTATGCTAGTTAGTTGGTGTGCATTTGGTGCTGGAGATTTTGTCTTTAATGAATGAATCTCAGTTTTTAAAAAAAAACAAGAGGGTTTATCTGTCCCTTTCCCCATCTTTCTTTAATTCCCAATGAAGGGTTTAAATGAACCCAACTTGTTCTGGAAAGATCTCTAATTTGGCATCTTACTGGGAAGTGGGAAAAGAACAGAACAGAACAGAAGGTGTGGCGCTGCTGGCAACAGAAGCTAGCTGAAACAAGACATCCGTGATAAAAGGGGGAATTAACCTTAAAACAATGTGTTGACACAATTGCCTTGGCACCACTGAAAGCCCATGGTTACATAAAGCAAACAACATACATGTGACAATTATTATATATGAAAAGACTAGAAATGCACACCAAAAAGGATTAAAATACAGCCAAGTAAACAAGTTCAACAATATTCCCTTTTTTTCATTTGGCAGCAAACAAATCTTCAATTTTTAACTCACCCAACGACCAAACTAACACCTTAAATAGCAGCCAAGAAAGAACCTTGCTCATTCCCCAACCCTTCATTTCTAGTCACGCAACAAAATGAGGAGGAGCTCAACCTTTGTGTCCTCTTTCCCACTCCATATTCTTCTTCTATCTTGTTTTCTTCTCACACTTAACCAATCCTCTGCCATGTGGAAAGATAGGGATGCTGATTTGGTAGACCAGATATGCAAAAAGACACCCTTTTATGACCTTTGCAGCTCAATCCTACATTCAAATCCTCTAAGCCCCAATACTGATCCAAAGGGTATGGCCCTTATAATGGTCAATGACATTCTGACAAATGCTACTGACACATTGAGTTACATTGAACAGCTGATAAAGCAGACCTCAGACCCACAATTGGAGCAAGAATTGGCTTTCTGTGCAGAATCATACATCCCTGTTGTGAAATACATTCTCCCACAAGCAGCTGATGCTATAAGCCAAGGTCGATTTGGGTTTGCAAGTTACTGCATATCTGATGCTGAGAAGGAAGTGGATGCTTGTAACAAGAAATTCTCAGACTCATCTCAGTCTCCCATAAGTGATAGAAATAGCATTATGCAGAAGCTTGTGGATGTGGCTGCAGCCATAGTCAAATTATTGTTACATGGCTGATTATTTACTTACCTTTCTTCTCTCTCTCTCTCTCTCTTTTCCCCTTAGTAGTGTCTTATTCTTATAAAATAAATAAATGCTTTTAGATGGTTTGAGTTTGTACAAATAATGATTCTATGTACTTTGTAGCAGCTGTTTATAAACCATACCTTTCTGGTTCACCTTTAAATCATAATTGATTGTTGGATTCCAATATAATCTGTTTTACACAGACTCGCAATAAGGTTAGATAAACCAAAATTTCAAAATTTCAAGAGTGGTTAGTAGCTCCAATTCAGTTAAATCAGACAACCTACGGCACCTAGGACTGGGGACATGTTTGTCTCGGATTTGACCATAGACTATAGTGTTGGTTTTCTTCAGTGCTGGCCTTATGCTGCAGTTGTTACCCTACCATAGGGTACGATAGTCTCATAATTATATTAGCAGGGTGTGATTTGAGGAAGAAGAAAATTAGGTTAGGACCTGCAAAAATTGAAATTGAGTTTCAGTCTTCCAAGAAGTGTCATTTTGCTACGAAATGGAAACTGTAATGATGATGTCCATTTCCTATCTGATTAAGATTGTTTTGTCAACTTCATTTAATTGTATTTGTCGAATTATAGATAGAGCGAAGCAGTGTCACATGTGAAATCACATGTCTAGCTATTCCTCAACACGCACAATAGTCAATAGAGTCCCAAGTCTGAACTGTAATGATGATGGCATCCCAGCTGAAACTAGCACGAGCCACATATTTTATAAAAATATAATATAAAATTATTAATGTGACTTTTTTTTATAATAATTTTAAATTTTAAATTAAATGATTTTTTTTATATAATATTAAAGTCTATATGATCAATGATCAAGTGATTATAAGTTTATCCATCTTTACTTAATAATTTAAGCTTTTGAATTAAATTAATTAATTTACACCTTAAGGGGTGTTTGGTACGAGTATTTGATATGAAATGATGGAAAAGTGGGGTGGAGAATATTTATTTATCATATTTGGTATGAGTATTGTGAATAAAATGGCAGGAATTTTTTTTACCCAATATTTATTTTTTAAACTACACAAAGGAAAATTTTTGTCCCACTTAATCTTTGGTATTTTTTTTTTCCTTGATCTTGGATTCTCAAAAGGTACATTTGATTCACTTTTTTCCAAAAAAAGCAACATTTGATGATGGCATATTCAAAAAATTAAGGGTATTTTGATAATTTCATTCACATTCCCATCAATATTTTACCATCAACCAAACATACCATCAGTAAAATTAACCCAACTTTTCCTGTAAAATTTTGACCAACCAAACACTTTTTTGTAACTTACCCTGATAAAAAAATTCCTACCAAATTCCTAACAATCTTTTTTTCTTGGTTAAAAAAAATATCTCTAGTACCAAATGCCCCGTAAATGACAATTCAGGCTATGTTTTGATTGATTTAAAGTATGGAAACGGACATTGCTTGAATGTTTTTGAAAGGAATGGAATATGGAGAAGGATCTGTATTAGTCCATTCCATCTTATATTCTTATTTTTTATTTTTTATACGGAATGAAAATTATTTCTATATTACCAAAAAATATTCAAACAATAATATAATAATTTTATTTCATTCCATCTTCTTCTTTTTTTAATTTCACCTATCATTACATATTTATACATGACTATTGTCACATGCTTTGTTTCTTCTTTTCTGATTTAGAAAATTTTCTTTCATTTAAAGGAAGGAAAAGTCCCTTTCTTCTGGAATGTGTTGGAATATTGTAAAATATAAAAATTACAATCCAGTATGATTGGAGAAACTAACCTTTAGGGAGTGCAAGTTCACGAAAATAGGGAGAACCTTGAGAAAAAGAAAGAAAAGAAAGTGAACTACGTTCGTTTTAGATAATTCTAACTAAAAAGAGTAAGTTCATGTAAATTACCCCCATATTGCTGATTGAGTTTGGTTAACTTAGGTTAATTACTTAGCTGAGTCATCTACTAACTTGTAAATGTTACACGAGTTAATTTGATGATTAGTTAGTTCTAGTGTTCTACTAGTATATAAGTCACTTTATTGCTATTATATTATCGCTTTCTCAATTAAATCAATCTTAGTTTCCTCTTACATTCTGACTCTTGTCATATTTTTCAAGAAATGTCAAATTGAATTTTAACCCGTGTTTCTTGACGGTTTTAGAATAGAGAATATAATATAATGAAGGGAAATAATAAGAAAGAAAAGATACATGATAAAATCATCAGAAAGGCTTTCAAAATTTCCTTCACAATTGGGAAATGATATCAAGACATCGATACATAATGCAAAACCTCCTCCAACTCTAAATTTCAACTTGTGCAAGCAACACTGCTGTGATGATTTAACTGGCCCCATCATTGGTTATACTATACATAAGAGGGGATAAATTACCCAACACAATCAGTCTCATAATAAAGAAATACATTGAAAGATAAGAAAGGAAGGGCACCAAACCACCTCTCTCATCCAAATATAGACTGACATTTTTATTGTGATTAAATCTGCACTAACCTGCATCTCTTATCAATTTTACAAGCAAATATGAACCAGTGACCTATTGAACAAATCTGCAATGTACCATCAAGTAACAACAACGATATTAGAAGACTGCCACACCTGCACTGTATTGAATGAGGAAGAAAAGAAATGAACAGTATGCATTTTAACTTACTAGTGAGACTCTAAAACAAGTGTATTTAGGTCAATTGAAGATGGGTTGAGGTGGTGTTGAGCTGCAACCAAACCACCTTCTGCTCCTCCTGCAGATACAGGAGATCCATGAAAACTTGCCACTGGACTTTTTCCAGATGACATGCCTGCAAAGAGAACATCTTAAAATGAAGACCACTGGGATTGCATTGTTCTCATGAGTTTGATTCCCTTCTTGCATACTAGGTAACTTCATATAAAAAAAAAATGGGGCATTTCGAAACTAGCTTCAAATTGCCTGGCTGAAGCTAGTTTCAAATTGGGGAATACTAGGTAATTTGTCAAACTGCCAATAGAACCATTAGAACTGGAAAATAGTAGCTACCGCTAAACTAATGAATAGAAATTCACCATGGTGGTTTTAATGGGAGAATACTCAAACAAATATTAACATCAGTTATCTATAGTTTATAAATTCTGATGTGGAGAATTCTATTCATCACATAAGCTTTACCAAAATGATGATTTTTCATGGAGTCACCATACATAGTACTGAATCAATAATAATGAAATTTGAAATGGCCTAGCTTAGAAAATAGAACCAATAGCCATTGGTGGCAATGATAATGCAGAATCCAAAGGTAACAAAACATGGTACAATACTGTAAAGAATCTTGGGATACACCATCCCAAAAGCTAGCTCAAAGGGTGAGAGTGCCCAAGGCCTTATAAACTCCACATTAGTTGCTCATACAACCAATGTGAGACTATATATCTCAACACGCCCCCTCACACAAGAGCCCATTGGGCTTGAAGAGTGGATGATGCAACAGGTGCTAAGAAATTCCACAAGAGAAAGTGAGGGGCGGCGAGACTTTGATACCATGTAAAGAACCAACTTGAAAAAGAGTATTCTAATATATTATAGAATTGTAAATCTTATGTACAAAAGGGTTCTCTATTTATAGAGAATACAAAACCTAGAATACTTGACCTAATAGGTTAAGCCCAATACAACAAATAACAAATAAATAAATAATAATAATATTTACAACACTCCCCCTTAAGCTGAGGAATAGATATTTAATATTCCCAGCTTGCTAGTAAGTTCTTGAAATCTGTCTGAAGGAAGCCCCTTTGTCAATAGATCAGCTAATTGATGCCCAGTGGGAATGTATGGAGTGGTAATCAACCCGCTATCAAGTTTCTCTTTGATGAAATGACAGTCGACCTTAATATGTTTAGTCCGATCATGTTGAACTGGATTATGAGCTATACAAATAGCGGACTTATTATCACATAACAGCTTCATAGGTCCCTCGCATTTTATTTTGAGATCATCAAGTACAATTTTCAGCCACAGTAACTCACAAATGCCTTGAGCTATAGCTCGAAATTCAGCTTCTGCACTTGATCTGGCAACCACATCTTGTTTCTTACTTCTCCATGTCACCAAGTTACCGTAAAGAAACATGCAATAACCAGTGGTAGAACGAAGGTCAGTCACGGATCCAGCATAATCAGCATCTGTGTAGACTTCTAAAGATAGATTGTCATCACGTCGGAATAACAATCCTTTACCGGGAGTACCTTTAAGATACTGAAGAATTCTCTCTACTGCCTGCATGTGTTTTTCCTTTGGATCGTGCATAAACTGACTGACACCACTAACAGCATAAGCTACGTCTGGTCTAGTATGGGCCAGATATATCAATTCCCAACTAGCCGTTGATATTGTCCTTTATCAACTGGAGGACTCTCTTCTTCATAGCCCATCTTGTGATTCTGCTCAATAGGATTATTAGAGAGTTTACACCCGAGCTTTCCTGCTTCTTTGAGAAGATCAAGAACATATTTCCTCTGGCTGATAAAAATTCCTTTGCTTGAATGAGCTACTTCCATCCCTAGGAAATATCTCAGTTTCCCAAGGTCTTTGACTTCAAACTCAGAGGCAAGCCGTGTTTGCAGAATCTGTCTCTCCACAAAATCATCAACTGTGATAATAATATCATCAACATATACAAGGAGCACAGTAAGCTTCCCATTTTGGGAGTGCTTGAAGAAAATAGTATGATCTCCTTAACCCTGTCTATATCCTAAGGTCATCATAACCTTAGTAAACCTTCCAAACCAAGCACGAGGTGACTGCTTCAATTCATACAAGACTTTTTTTAATCTACAAACTTTATTTTTCCCCTTTACAAAATCAAAACCAGGCGGGATTTCCATGTAGACTTCTTCTAACTCACCATTGAGGAAAACATTTTTCACATCAAATTGATTTATATCCCAATTGTAATGGGCAGCAAGGGATAACAAGATTCTCACCATATTCATCTTTGCAACTGGAGCAAAGGTTTCTTCATAATCAATGCCATAGGTTTGAGTGTAACCTTTGGCGACTAATCGAACCTTGTATCTCTCAAGAGTGCCATCAGAATTATATTTCAGGGCATAAACCCATCTGTATCTTACTGCTTTCTTTCCGTTGGGTCTATCAATAACCTCCCATGTTTTATTTTTCTCCACCGCATTCATCTCCTCTTGCATGGCTTGAGCCCAATTCACATCTTTCAAAGCTTCATGTACTGATTTTGGGATTGAAGTAGAATCTAATGCTGAAACAAAGCTTTTGTGCTGCACAGAAAGATTAGTAGAGGAAACAAAATGGGAGATAGGGTATTGAGTACAAGAGGGACAGGAGGAACAAGATTTCTTGGAACAAGTTCTTTTTCCTTTTCTTAGGGCAATAGGTAAGTCATCAGAAGTAGAAGCAATGGGTAAGTCATTAGAGATATCAGAAGAAATAGACAAATCATGAGAGGCAATAATATTAGAATTAGAAATAGGAGATTCAGAAGAAACAGGAGACTCAGAAGAAACAGGAGATTCAGGACTTACCAGTGGTTCAGACGATTGAGGTTGCTGGTGAGACAGTATGAGTTGTTTCCTCCTCTGATATACCAATTCAGGTGTCAAAATTTTCCGTATCTCAGGTGTATTTGAAGGTTCTGACACACCAGGAGCAGACACACTAGGAAGAGAGAAGACTGATCCAGACTCAAAGAAGGAAGGGGACGAGTCTTCTGAAGAACTGTTCTCCCCCTGACGATGAAGACCGAGGAAATAAGATTTAGATTCTTGAAAGGTGACATGCATAGAAACAAAAAAATTTCGACTTGGTGGATGATAACACTTGTACCTTTTTTTATAAGGGGTATAACCAAGGAAGACACACTTAAGAGTCCTAGGATCCAACTTACTCCGATGTTGTTTATGAACATGGACAAAGGCAACACATCCAAACACTCTTGGTGGAAGGCTCTGCAATATGGAAACAGAAGGAAAGAAGGAAGTCATGGAATGAATAGGACTGATATTGTTAAGGACCCGTGAAGGTAAACGGTTGATCAAAAAAGTTGCAGCTAACACTGCTTCTCCCCAATAAGAACTTGGAACAGATGTCTGGAAAAGTAGTGCTCTAGCAACTTCAAGGAGGTGACGATTTTTCCTTTCAGCAACCCCGTTTTGTTGAGGGGTATCAACACATGTGAGCTCATGAATCATACCTCTGTCTGAAATGAATTGTGACAGGCGTTGGTTGACGTACTCAGTACCATTATCAGATCTTAGTCTTTTAATACCCTTACCAAACTGAGTCTCAACCATGTGATGAAACCGAATAAATATCTCTGGTACTTCAGACTTGTCTTTCATCAAGTATATCCATGTTACCCGAGTACAATCGTCAATAAAAGAAACAAACCACATTGCACCTGAAACACTGTGCACTTTAGAAGGGCCCCAAACATCAGAATGGATAAGAGAAAAAGGATCCCTGCTTTTAATAATGCTAGAAGGAAATGACACTCGGTGGTGTTTTGCAAATTCACAAACATCACAATGAAAGGTCTCAACCGACTTATTGAGAAACAGAGAAGGGAACATAGACTTCAAAAGACTAAATGGTGGATGTCCCAGACGCTTGTGAAGGAGCCAAATCATAGACTCTGCAGTAGAAGGATGATGTGTCATTAATAACTGATTTTTGCTAGCATGGTCTGGAAGGAGATGATACAACCCATCTTGTTCATTAGCAACTCCAATTGTCTTATTCGGGGTAAGATCCTGAATAACACAACGAGAAGGAAAAAATGTGATAGAACAATTCAAATCAGTTGTAAGTTTTTGAGTGGAGATAAGATTAGTAGAAAGCTGAGGAACATAAAGAACATTTTTAAGAAACAAGGAAGGTTGAATTTGAATGTTACCAGAACCAATAACTGATTTATGGGATCCATCAGCTACGGATATAGTATGACTACCAACAGTAGGATGATAAGAACAAAACAACTCAATATGACAAGCCGTATGATCAGTTGCACCAGAATCCAAAATCCATGAGGTTTTAAAATCACTGCAAGAAGCAAGAAGAGATATAGAACGTGTGCTCTTACCAGATAAGATCAAAGAACTGTCATTCTCGGCCATTCTTCAATAAAAAAGTTAACAACCAGCGATAAAATCAACCAAACAGATTATCAAATGAAGTCCGATCAGTGAAACAATCACAGATCCAGAAGAGAACAAGGAGACGAGAAGAATGGCGGTGGTCCAAGGCCAAAATAAGGTGTCACGCGCCTCCACGCGCCGGTGGAGGTGGCTGCGCGTGGGCTTCACGCGCTGGAGCTTGGGCGGCGGGTGAGAGCGTGTGGGCTGTCCTCTTCGGCTGGAATTTTTGCACGGTGGTCGTCCGGCGAGTGCGCACCTGTCTGTGGGTGGTCGCGATTGAAAAATCACCGGAAGGTGGTCCAGACGCGATGACAGATCTGTTTGGAGGTGTTTGGGCTGTGTAATCGGTGTTCGAGGGTGTAATCAAAGAAAAATAACAGTGAACAGTAGTCCTCTTGGTCCAAAAGGTCTTCGGAAAATTTTTTCCGGTGGCGGCTGATGGCAGCAAGAGGCAAAGGGATCAGATTTTTTTTTTACTCTAAAGGCAAATAAGCGCGGAATGAGAACCCTCAGATCGAGAGTTCTGATACCATGTAAAGAACCTTGTGATACACCACCTCAAAAGCTAGCTCAAAGGGTGAGAGTGCCCAAAGCCCTATAAACTCCACATTAGTTGCTCATACAACCAATGTGGGACTATATATCTCAACAAATACCCAACTCAACAATTAGCAAAAGTGTTATCATTATATCAGTTGTTAATTGTTAGCTCAAAGCTAAACCCCTATCATGTTATAGTCACAAGATTATAAAAAAAAATGCCGTATGCATGACAAAAATTACATTTATTCAAAATATTACCTTGGAGTATTATCACAATGCAGAAGATCACCGTGAAAACCATGGCTAACATGCTGCTGCTGGAAGACGATGACGATTTAGCAGCTTTCATCTTCTTCAAGGCTTTCATGCGCTCTATCCTTGCACGCTTCAACATGGCAAGTTCAGAGATCTCCCTGATTAACTTTTGGTCAGCTGCATCCAATGATGAAGCTCGAGCTCTTGGAGGTCTTGGAGGTTTGGGAGCCTTTTTATTACTGGACTTTTTACGTTTCTCCTTTACTGGGGTATTCTCTGCACATTTTGCTGAGTCTTGCCCCGTCAACAACCTGTTTGTCACTTTCACCACATCCATGGAAACTCCACTTAAATTTGATTCCTTATCGTATGCAATATGCCTATCTTCATCTTTTATAGAATCTCCAACAAGCCCACAAGAAATCTTAACAAATAGTGTCTTTCCTGGAGTAGAGACATTCTTTGAACCATCTTCAGCTACTGCCAACCCACTTTCAATATCAACTTCAGCATCCTCATCCCTTAAACTTCTATGATCCATCCTGAAGCCACAAAACTAATCCGACTTCTCCCTGATTGTTACCCTACCCTACAAAACTAGGAGAGCTAAAAAATGTCCAGTAAACTGCCACCAGGAACTAAAATCCTTGAACTCAATCAATAACACAAAATCAACTTCTCAACAGATATTATACACCGAGGGCCAAATTGACCATATATCCTCAAAGAGACAGTTTGAAATGCAACTCAATCACAACCAAGATACATTCTAGAATTGCACATCAGACAGTCTCAGAGACTAATATAGCAATGATCAACTGGAAAAGCCATTTTTTCCCTTCATAAGCTCTATTACCACGACAAAAGCTGTGATGCTAACCACTCCTCTAAAAACAACAGGAAAAAAAAAAAAGACCCTGCATCATAACAAGAGACAGAATTCAATCTATTGCACACAACTAAAATCCTTACTATGATTTTCTTCTAATTGTGGGGTATCAAAAGCAAGAAGAAAGTAAAGTGCCCCCATAAAAGGCACAGAACAAATATATTAAGAAAAATGCAGCAAAACGAAACCACTAGGTACTAGGAAATACCCAACATCATACAAGGTTACATTGTAGCCACATATAATGAAGATGAACAATGAAATTCAGATAACTGGGAATTCATGAAAATTGGAGAAAGACATAAACTTTGAAACTAGCTTCAGCCAGCCATTATAATAATAGAAACAAACATTGAGGAAAAAGAAGAAAACTGGAAAAGTGAATACCTTTGAGGGAAAGGGAAGGAACCCAAGATCCAATGAGGGACAAAGTGCGTAAGGGACGGACACGATGGAGTTCACAACATTACAGGGAAACTACCTCACTGCAATTTTAAGTGTTCAATTAATCTCTCTCTCTCTCTCTTCACTGCCAATGCCAAATCCATGTGATGTCTTCACAAAAAACGGCATATTTATAGTATACAGCGAAAATACGAGGAAGGAAGGAGCAGAGGAGAGCCACGCCGACAGTTGGCAACTCTTCCAAGTTACAAGTTTGTATCTTCATTGGATGATGTTATTTACAATTTTTTTTTTTTACTCGATAACACTTTATTCACAATTGTACTCGATTCAAGTTACGGATATTCTTCACCGACACCCTTTTTTGTTTTTTTTTTTAACTCAAAACTTAGGGACAAAAAATATAACACTCACAATATCAGGTTTAATATAATAAACCTTCTGTGTTTTATTGTTTATCTAATTTTAGAATAAGAAGAATTTGCATTTGAAAAACGTGTTTTAACCCCACGAATCTTTGAAAGTTGAAACAACCGGCTATACCCTTTATTTTGATGCTGCTATGCTATCTCTATTATGAGAGGTAGGTAGGACCAGTCCACCAGAGAGAGAGAGAGAGAGAGAGAGAGAGAGATGCTGGTATCTCAGAAAGACGATTCCTCATAATAATACTGCCTTAGTGACCACTGTTTAATGCTGAGAGCAATTAAGGGTCTGAGTCAGGATTACAATTACAAGGGTGGCAAAAATCATGTTATTAGCATATGCAAAGATTGAGTATAGCGTTTTTATATTTAATGATCATTTGAACAGATCGTAATAAGGCCTTTTTGCGTAACCACGTGCAGTTTGTACCCACATCTAATAACTAAGGTACAAAAGCACGTGGGCTCTGATATTACTAGATTTGCCAGGCCCCCAAACATTACCAAGTCCTGTCTGTCTGTCTGGGAGGGCGAACAGAGGCACCACATTAACTTGTTTCTAACACTATGGGCCCTGTTTAATTTCTTAAAAAATAGTATTACAATATTTATTTTAGGTTTATTTTTAAAAATAATTATAAGATAGAACAAATAAAAAGATAAAATACTTGACAAAAACTGAAAATTTGTTACATAATAGCACTCTTTCTCTATTTTTTTTCTCTCTCCTCATATTCAGTGTGACCAGTGCTAAAATCAGACACAAAATAGATAGAACAAAAAAAATAATGATGTGACTTAGATGCTTATATTGTGTTGTTTTTCTTAATGTGTATAAAACAATTGTGGATGATCCTCATCCAATTTCAAGGTCCTAAACCATCATTTTGACATTTTTTTTTTACCAATTTCCCAAGTCTTTTTGCCTCGATCCTTTGCTATATTGTGCTACACTACACACATATAATTGGACTCATTGTGCGATTTTGTGTGTGTCTCAACACAATCTCCATTCAATTTCAACATATCAAACCACCATTTTGTGTCTTTAGTTCTTTAAATTGTAGTGTTGATTAAAAAGTTGACATTGAAAAAATTAATGTTAAAAGAATTGTTTTTATTTAGATGGTAAAAAGTACAATAAATTTTAAATAGAGAAGGCACAACACAAAACTTACGAGAAGGCACCTTTCGAAGGAAACAGCCAAACACCTCTGTAGTACTCCGAAAGATTTCTTTTGAGAGTTCAGAGCCATTAAATTTATTCTTGAATTTATAAAGGGTTTAATTTTGATTAGTATAAAAAATTTACTCTTTCTTGGTATTATTATCCCATGTTTAAAATTAAATTATTTTAAATCAAACAACCAAAAATATTATCCAGATTTCATATATCTAATTTTAATTATTATTATTATTTTTACTAAATTCTGATTCTAATTATTTGTTTTTGTAAAACTTGATGTATATTATCTAATCATATATTACAACACTAAAAATATGATTAATATCTGTTCATAGAAAATACTAAAGATAGTGCAGTAATCTTTTTACATGAATGAAAATTAAATCCAAATTTAATAGCTCTAAACATAAAAAACTATAAAAAGGCAACTTAACCATAAATTAAGGGTACTATTCTTAAACCATTAGAAATTGCATTTGGCAGAGTATAGAGATCTTAAAAAAAACTTAAAAAAGAAAAAGAAAAAGAAGAACGTTCCATCCATTAAAAGGGGATGCTGGTCAAGGAAATATACTAAAACTTGAAGATGGCAGCACCACTTGATGGCTTGGAAGCAAATACATACAGGCCAAGATCGTTCTTCTTAATAATGCCCTTATCTATCCTAGACTGGTAAAAGCATTCCTGCAAATGGTATATAATCCATCATTAACAACTTGTTAATTCAAAATTTCCAATGATTAATTAGGGTTGCCAAGTATTATATGATAGCAGACCTTCAAATTAAGGATAAACTGTGGGACTATACTCTCTTTCACCAGAGCAACAGCACAACCACCCCATCCAGCTCCGGTAAGCCTTGCCCCAAGAGCTCCATTGTCACGACAAATATTTACAAGTTCTTCCAACTCCGGACAGCTGATTCCATGAATAATAAAAAAGAAAATATCAACTTTATGGGCTGAAAAAGAAAAATATATTTTACAATTCATTCTATTATTTTAAGGTTGGAAAATATGACAAACCGTGCCTTAAAAACAGAATCCTTCTAAAAAGCGTCAAACAATAAACAATGCATACATTTATTCCAATGTCAGAAAGCATTCTGAAAGGAAGAGTATTCACCTGCATTCATATAAAACGCTGCAGCTATAATGACTCTCATTCATAAGGTCACCAAGCTTCTTTAGCATCTCCTCGTCACTGAAAAAATTTAGAAATTAAAATTCAAGAAACATCCCACTTACAAAAGAATCGCATAATACACAAACTAATGAGATTAGTCCTTAAGACATAATTTTTATGAAAATAAAGAGAAAATATCAACTACTTTTCACCCCCATCATGTACTAAGAATCACATTAGAAGAAATTAAGAGTAGTGCTCATCCAATTAACATGCAAGACCAACTGAATACTTCAAAGTGAAAATGCGCATATTAGTAGTAATGACAGCAAGCTAGGCATGTATAGTAGCAGGACATGAAATAGTAACATTTCAATGGAATGGTTTTGCCGGGATGTTTTGGTGTCAAATTTAAATGACAAGCTCATAAGCCAAGCATATAAATCAAGTTATCAAGAAACACGGTAGACATGTTGATGTCTTAATTTGAAAACAAATGAGATAGTTGCAAGCACCTATTAAAATATAAATGTTCAATCAGACTGTTTCAAATTTCAACCAACTGTAACCGAAATTTTCTTGGGTTAAAATTACTTTTCAGTGATTGGTTTTTATCCTCTTACATATGAACTATCAAATACTTAATCGATTCTTCTACAAGCTATGAAATCCTAGCTCTTAAGATATACAGAAATGTCTCAGTAGAATTACATTAAAAAATAAAGAACACACATGATAAAACATCTATATTATAGATCCAAAAGACTCACCTTAGATTTGATGAAACAATATCCTTGAAAGCATGTACTCTCTTGGCTTCTGAATACACATGAGCAGCTCTCTAGAAATAAATGCATCAAAATTAAATAACAGCACATAAAAGGGACAACACATTAGCCATCACAGCCAATGGAAATGGTTGTTCGCAATCCACAAGAAATTTTTAGATATTTCCCGATTGGAGTATGTCATACATGAAACCTTACGGAAAATACAAAATGCAATACAGAGATAGAAACACAACCCGATCAGCAGTTGTTAAATATTAAAGAAATCCAGAAACAAAAAGCATAACTAATATCATTTAAAACTGTATGTTGCTGAGAAAATTGTTAACAAAAAAGTTTATATCCAGATCGTAACATGGTTATGCAAATGGGATGAAAATAACTCCACTACTGGAGCTAGAATGCAATCCAGATAAATAAATATGATTCTCAGTACATGATCAGGTTAAAATGCGCATATGCAGTCGTTTTCAGTTATTGCAGAAGAACAGAATGAAAAAGAATAACTACAACCTTTTAAAACTGTAAAATTTTAAACCAATCTGACAAAAAAATATATATTCAGATCTTAATATGGTTATACAATCAGGAGTAACTTCGTTAATGGGGCTTAAAAAAAGAACCTGATGTAACTTGTACTGCTTTGCAACTTTTATGACTTCTAAATAAGCTTCATTATTGCTCAAACACGAGGTCAACTTTTCCCCAATAACTTCTTCAATTTCTTCAGCTGTATACGGTTCTACCTTCAAATATTCCTGTAGACAGTTTTTTAAATAGGAAAAAGTTAATAAATGTATAAAAAACATATTAAAAGTTGTATAAATCCATATGAATTGAAATAAAATGCTCATGATATAAAATCAAAAAAGAAATAGCATCCGTCACAAGGGTAATTTTAGGATGGCATCACACCGTGTAAAACTACCTTTACAGCAAGTACAGGATCTGATGAGTTATGAATACCAGCATATGATACACATAACCCTTCAACATCAGACAGTGTCTTCACTTTTGATATTGCCTCTCCTTGTTCCATTCCTAGCTTTATAGCTAGCAAAATCTGGAAAATTTCAAAATAGCACATTGTGATTCTGTAAGTATAATTGACAACACAAAAGTGCAAGTTACTGGTCCGCCTAAGCAACTAGCTTTTGATGTATGCACACATACACATGTAAACAATGATTAACTCCAACATTAAAGGATCAGAAATGAACATGTGTTGTTTTTCTCTAGTTCAATAATAAAAATCGGTAAAGTGATGTTTTAGATTCCAGTATATGAAACAAATCAAATGAGTTAAATCTAATTGACCAATCAAAGTCACTAGGAGTGGACTAGTGGGTGGTATTGGTAGTGTTGAGATATATAAAACCATTAATGTAACCTTACCCAATAGCTTAAGCTTTTGGGTTGAATTGGTTCTTTACATGGTATCAAAGCCTCGTGTCCCGGGTTCGATCCTCGCTGCCCCCCACTTTATTTCAAGTGGAATTTCTTTGTTCGCACAGGTAGGTGGGCCTGTGCATTGTCCACCCTTCAAGCCCAGTGGGCTCTCGTGTGAGGGGGTGTGTTGAGATATATAAAACCATTAATGTAACCTCACCCAATAGCTTAAGCTTTTGGGTTGAATTGGTTCTTTACAGGTAGTTTGCAGGAAGTTATAATAGGTTCACATCTCTGTGCTGTCATTGTGGCAAAAACAAAAAAGAAAAAAAGACTCTGTCAATCTATTTATGCATCCCCATCCAATAAATGTGTACTTTGACAGGTTATATAAATTAGGGTGATAAAGATTGTTTGCTCCAGAACTAGTAATTAATTAGGTTGGGTACAAGAAGTAACATTAATTAGGTTGTGATGTACTTACAGAAGCCAAACGGCATTCAACAACCCTATTATTATAATTTGTGGCAGCGGTAACAGCCTTCTGAGACTCTGCCAAAGAATGGGCTATTACAAAAGTCCCCCCAGCAGGAAGTTGCACATCTGTTGCACGAATTGGGTTGAAATCTATCAGCTCTGCAAACCCAGTCTTGCCCATGACAGAGATTGCCTGTCAAGTAAAACAAGAAAAAAGAGAAAAGGGATAAAAAAATACGTAAGTCCAGGTAAAATATCAGAATGCCCCAAGATAAGCAACACAATTGGTATCAATGCATTGGCTAAAATCCTATAACCATGTAATAAAATTATTCACAAAAAATCTATAATGAGAGCAGTTGGAAGCAGAGTAAGGCTCTATCGGTTTAATGCAAAAGATTTCTACATTGAACTGACTATCGTTTTTAAATTGAGGCCACAAGCATAGTGAATTACAAGTAATCAGCCTTAAAAATTAAGGAAATTAACTAAACAATCTGTATCACTTCCAACCTAGAAAACAACTCATTTTGAATATCCAGAACTGTAGACAATATAGCTTGTGTTTCAAAATTCATACTTCATAGAATTGTAAAGTGAAACCAAATAGAAAATAGTGAAATTACTTAACATAGTTTCATTCAGAATGATGGATCACAACAACAATATATACACAACCGAGACACTATAATTTGAGTGTTATTTAAAAACATTAGTCAATCAATGCCAATTAGCAAGAAGCTACAATGCAGTATGTATGAGGACCATTCCGTATAAAGGTGATTTGGAGGGAAAGACCATACTTTTATAGGTAAAAGGGACACATACACATTAAAATTATAATAGAACATATCTATAATAAAAGATATGCACAACCTGATCCATCCCACCAGCTTGTGTCCCGACATGTCGTTCACATTCACAAGTGACTTGTGCAATTTCTTTCTGTCAACAATATATGATAATATATATTAGAAACAGAATAAAAAAGTAAATAAATTAAATAAATTTCAAAACAAAGACATGCTTTCAATAAAAGCAATGGAGTGACTTGTCCATCGAGAAAGTATAATCATAATGTATTTCAGACTTCTACAAACAAAAGTTAAGGTTAAATTATTATATAAAGCTGTAGAACTTTAGCTTGTTCAACTAACAAGAATTAAAAAAATTCAAAAACAAATAAATAATGGAGGAATAAAGATTTACAAAACATTAATTCCAACAGTCACAAATAGTTTGAAATAGGGACTAAATCTGATATTCCAAGGGTGGGCACATAAGATTTCAATTATCCTATCATGTCAGTGGTGACACTGATATCAGATTTTGATATGCTGTTTAATTACGCCACATCTAAAATAAATAAATAAATTTTCTTTTATTACCTAACAACACACAAAATTCCAGTAATATTTTCTCTTCAGTGTTGTGTATAATTGCTATAATTTTTTTTAAATCTTACAAGCTCCATACACAAATAATTTATCCATGCAACAGTTCAGCATGAGTTGAAATAAATTTGTCACTCAAAACACAAACTAGTGCATATGTTCCAGCCCACAAAGCACACCTTTGGGAAGTTCACATCAAAAGCAGCCATAATAGCAATTGTGGAAGAACAAACAAACGCAGCAGAGCTTGATAGTCCAGAACCTGTAAAAAAATAATCAAATATTGTCCATTTAATTTAACCCCATCAACAAACAAAAGACATGGCTCAGTCATCAATAATAGAGTACCAAAGATAATGATTAAGGTTCACTTAGAGGTAAATTTGGATATCCTTAGTGGCACCATTCTAATTAAAAACAAAGAAGCACACCTGTCGGCACCGTTCCATCAATAAGAACATCAAGTCCAACTGGTTGACCTACATCCACTTTTTTCAATTTTGCATAGTCATAGAAACCTTTGTACCTACAGAAATCATATTTTCAATTAATACTGAAATAAACAACACTACAGTTTTTTCTTGTTCACTCAATATATATATATATATCACTAACATCTATCCCTGAGCTTCTTCACCATATATAGCAGTCAGCAGATCATTTCGCATTTCACTCTACAAATACTAAATACATAATTTAAAAACTTGCCAGAACTTCTTATAATTTAATTTGAAAAGTAACCTGTATGCACATTATATGCGACTAATGGCTCGAATGAATACAATCTGTATCATTTTGGCAGTACTAGGCAAGGTTTATTAAAGAGAAAAAATGAAATACATCACCCTAAAATTGCAATTATACATTAAAACAACCAAACAAGAGGAAATGGAAAAAGAAATATGAAATAAACTCACCCACAGATAAAATAATGGCCCCATTTGTGATTCTTCAAGTCGAGTTCCTGCATGAAAAACAAAGTCAGAGTATATATTAACAAAACAGAACAATGTCACTCATCGACAAAATGAATCATAAAGAATAGCAAACATGCATTCTCAGAAGTCAGAACGGTTTTTATTATTAAAACACACACACACTCACATAAGCATTTGAGGATCTACCTGGTTGGGATCAGCAGGATAAGTGCAAATGGAATATTTTGCATCATTCACGTTAGCAATCCTAAGAACCTTTTCGCCTTCATTTTTTCTAATGGCGACGATCGTATCTTGCCGAATAGCCATAGGCAACACCGAATACCCCTCATAGTCAATGTGCTCCCCGATCAAGTTCACTCTCCCTGCACAAACAACACCAAAAGTAAATAATTTTTTTTATTTTATTTTATAAAAACACCGCAAATCCATCGCATGATTTTTCATCTCTGTAATAAAAATAAATAATATAACCAATGCATACACATGTTGATAAGAAAACGTTTAATTCAGAGGAGGAGCAGAAAAAGAAAAAAGAAGACCAAATATTTATTTTCATTGCCATTTTCCCTCAGTTTCTTTCATTCGAAACAGAAATTTAGAGAGAGAGAGAGAGAGAGAACCAGGTGAACGAGCGAAGACTTGAGGAGGTTGACCGAAGATTTCGACGAATTTGGACTTCAAATTATCAAAACGTAGCTGAGCTTCTTCGAGCGGAGAACCTCCGCCATAGACAGGTTCCAGGTTGTCGTAAATCGGGATCGGAAGCTCCTCGTGCTTAGCCATTCCTCTTACGCAATTCAATTCTCTCTCTCTCTCTCTCTCAAAAATGATAAGCTCTCTTTTGGAAGTGCAACCAAAATAGATTTTTTTTTTTATATAACCTTTAATTTTTTAAAACTTGTAATTATTTTCCTAAAATATGACGTGATAGCGCCAGAAAAAACTTTATCCAGATTTTGAACGATGATGACGTGGAAACACGCAGGAACAACTATGCTCGTGGCAGTCACTTGCCTTGCATGATTGAGTTCCATTTTAACTTTTCTTTTGTTTATTTGCCTAATTTATTCATATTTCCGTTCTCAACTCTAACCATCATTTACAGCGAAAAACAGAAATAATTGGATAACATGGTTATCGGATCAGCTTAATTATCGCAATGAAAAACACCATTTGATGAAATCTTACTAATCTAATATATGACCATTACCATTTTACCATATATACGTGTCAGTGTGTGTGTTATCCCCAATCTTATACAGTAAATCAATCAATTTGATCTCTAGAATTTCAAATAAAAATTCCATTTTCTTTTTTGTTGCATTAATACTACTGTAAACACTTAAGCAACAATTAAAAAATGAACGTCATACTCAATTCTTATTGTTATTCATGTTTAATATTGACGAGGAAGCATAAATACTCTAATTATATAGTTTCTAAGTTTGTGGGTTTCTTTTGGAAGTAAGGAAGGCACATGTTGACATCAGATCATTATTGGATTACATAGCGGATACATCCAATAGAAAGGGCTAATTAGTCTAGAAAATAATTATACATTACCACATCATATACCTTCCAGAGTTTTCAGGTGGGGCCATAAAGGGTTTAAGATTGTGTCAATAATTATTATTAGTGGAGTAAATAAGTTAACTTAAATAAATTAGGCCTATATAAAAAATATTGAATCTGACTTGACCGGTTTAAGTCTATTAAATATTCAACAATTAAAAGAATAACTAAAATAATATTACTTTATTATTCAAAATTATTAAAATAACAGTTTTATTTATTTTATTTAAAATAAATAATATGATATAAATCGACCGTAGACTTATAGGTCCCAATATGTATAAAAAAATCTATAACCTGTATTCTAAATAATTTTTTTTTAAAATTTAAGCTTGTTCTATTTTATTATTTATAATAAGTCAAATCTAATATATAAACTAAACAGTAGACTCCTATAGGTAAGTGAATAGGCCAAGTCTCATCTGGTCCAAATTTCACTATATCATCTTCTAAAACAAAATTTTCCTTTATATCACGTTATATTATCAAAAGAAAGTTTTGGTCAGGTCTGACGACTGTGGAAAAGCATCTCAGTATCCCTAATCATACGAGAAACAAATGCACTAGAGATTTCAGGCAAAGCAGATATACTACAAGTCCTTTATAATTATAATCAGTTCATAAACAAGTTGCGTCAAAATCAAGCACAGTTATCTGTGCAATAGTGTAAAAAGCATCATCGAAGTCAAGGTCATATACAAAGATCTGGCTCTGATGCAATCCAACTGTGAGATAAATCACATCAAAAGGCGAAACTATCAACCTCCTCATCTTCGTCCTCATCTATATCATCCTCCTCTTCAGTATATATCACCATATCATCCTCCTCATCATCAATTTCGTCATCCTCTTCAACCATCATGCTTTTACTCGTTTCTTTGTCCTTCAAACCAGTGCTCAAGACTACAGTTTCTCCCCCAGATTTTTCCATGTCCTTCCTCAATTTATCCATGTTCTCCCTCCTGCGGTCTTCCTCCAAACGCAGCTTCTCTTCACGTCTTTTATCAAGATCAGCCCTAAGCATAGGGTAATACAATAAAGTTAATTGGTTAGCCATTCCTAACATACCGCTATAGTTAAAAGCCCAATCAATATTAATATAATTGTGAAGCTAAAAAATAAAGAATCTTTCAAGCTCAGCCTCGGACAATACTTATAGTTTTCCATGTATTCCTCTGCACTGGCTTCGACAGCCATAAAGAAGGCTTCAATTCCTGTACCAGAAACTGCTGAAACTCCGACTGATCTTAAATTCTTGTAGAATTCATCCAACACAAGAGAAAGGCTCTGAGTTAAAGTTGACGTGTACGAGTGATCTGTACTTACTGCTGCTTGGAATGCCTCAAAATCCTCCATCCACTAAATACACAAATTTAACAAAAGGAATAAATCAAAATAAATTTCGTTCTAGCTATAAAAACAAGATAGAACATGCAAGTTCAAAAGACAGGGAAAAGAATGAATAAAGATGAAACCAACAATAAACTGGCAGGGAATTGGGCTGCAAATAGGGTAGTCCCGTTTTATTATTGCAAACAGAAACAGAGATTCAGCTCAAAGATGCAAAGGAAGGAGTCAATAAACCCTAGACTTCAAAATGGTTCAATATCTCTAGACAAGAAATTCTCCAACACGAAAGGGTAAGTGAATAATTTTCACAATTAATATTGCTTTCCATTTCACTTCAATTCATTAAATTTAAATTACTTATTTTCCTTAACTCCACTTTTCTCCAATTGAATGCAATGTCAAGCTCCACTAAGCATAGGGCCTTTTGATCAGTGTTTAGATGTTCAATGCGAGTTATTGTCTTGATATGCAATAGAAGGGAGAAAAAAAAAACATGCCGAAGTGATAAATCCTTAAAAAGAGAAAAATTATGTCCAATTCCAACTTTATAGGACAATGATGCGATCAACTTGAATACTATCCTTTCCGGCCTTAAGAAATCTTATACCATGAAGCCAGACCTCATTATAGATAGTTAGATACAGCCCAAATGTCATTATTTCTCATTGTTATATTTAAAACATAAGACCAACTTCTAAAAAGCCGACAATATTTTGTGGTTTAAACAACTTTAAAGCTAAAACTATCAAAATAGGTGAAATACAGTTTCAAGTAATATGATAATTTCTTGGGCAAATCGACTTTACAAGTTAATCTCAACCTGATGTCAGTGAGTTAGCAGATCAACACATCCTATCAATTTTTTTTTTTCGAACTTTCTTAAGTGACTAATCTCAACAACACATCATATGTAATTAAAACTTAACACAAGAAAATTCATCAGAAATAAACAATACCTCCAAGGCAAACTGATGTTGTGCTACATCAACCTTGTTGAATGCCAAGATGAGAGGTAACCTTGTCTTGTATAGGATACTGCAAGCATAGAGCATGTTGCTCATGAAAGTGGTAGGATTTTCTGAACGAGGTGTATCAACAACATAGGTGACTACAGTGGGAAACGTGGAGGCAAAAGCTTCTGTAATGATAGCACCAGAAGCAGACCAGGTGAATATCTCAATCTGACCAGGAGTATCCACAAGAACATAGTCAAGTTGATCTGCTCGCTTCTCAATAACAGAAATCACCTGAAATTTAGAAGCATAAACTTTACTGAAACTGCATTTAAAGTGCTGCAGATGGGGGAAAAATATCAGCTAACAATAAACATTAAGATCTCAAACATTGCAATAAAAGCTTAATTAGGAAAAGTAAAACCAAAACATAGGATCAAACAAGCTAAATGAAAGCTCCATGCTACCAATAAATAAAAATGAAACAGGGAGCATGTTACCATTATTAGTGATGTATAAATAAGATCACCCAATGAAAGCAAAATGTCCTTATGAGTAAAACTTAAATTTAAAAGGCAGTAACTTGTAAGTAAGATATGTCCCAATAGTTTAGAGACTAATAAGGAACCTTTACCTCATCAAACTTGGTAGCAAACAAGTTAAGGGAAGTTAAAATTCCGCCATTAGGGCCAAGGTTGAACTGCTTCATGACTTCTTTATACTTAACGGTGTCTCTTATATCGATGTTAGAAGCATAAGGAAGTGTCAAGACGGCCGGGTCGAGATTCATCACATAACCCCGAATGTTTGACATATGTGTATGGCAAACCAACCTATGGAGGAGTGTTGTTTTCCCACTCCCTAAACACAAATGAGATTTATTCTCAGTCTTCATTCACAAAGCACAATTTAAATATATAAAAAAAAACTAACATCCTAATTCCATTACTTTCCTATACAATCATAAAGCAACTAAGCAAGAACCACTGAGCACATCAAGTAAATGCAATCACCTGCCATTCCTACAACTATGATAATGACCGGTTTTCTTTTGAAGCTAGGTGATCCACTCCCAGACGAAGATCCTTCAATATTCAGTTTGTTCACAGCGTCTGTGAGCTCCTCCTCTTGTTTATCTTTTGCCTACAAAACCAAACCAAAAAATGAACAGAAGATTCCGGCGATTCAAAATTTCAGATTAAATTCATCCAATTAAAAAAATAAACTTTGTTAGGGTTAACCATTTTTAGAATAACAATTTAACTATCCCGTGAGCCTAATACGGCATAGTCGCGTGAAGTCAACAATACAAAGCTAACTGCGAACTTCCTCATTAAACAGTTGACTCGGTTTTCATTTTTTAGAATCTTTCATTTTCTAAAGCGAACATAAAAAGGTAGAAAGAGAGAAGCGTGTTTGAGAAGGGAGGGTACTTGAGCGCTGGAAGAGTCACCGGAATCCATTTGCATGGGCGCGTCGTCGAGCTTCGGATTTTTCGAACCGTTGTCGGCGTCCATTTCCGGTTGAAGCAGAACTCAACGATGTTGCGACGGCTATGTGGAAAGTACTGTGAACTTTGTTCCGGTGATGAGTACTCGAGAGAGAGACACGAGTGGGGTTTTTTGCCTTTTACTTGCGCTGCGCAGTGAAGGGTTTATATATGCAGCGCTCCACTGCACAGAACGGCACTGCGTTTTGGCTGTTTTTCTTTTGGGTACTATTAACCAGTCCTAACCACTTGCTTAAAAAATCTTTTAAAATTAATTAAAATTAAAAATAATAAATACTGTTAGGTTTTTAAGATGTTAAAAGTTAAGAGTTTAATTTTAATAAACAATCAATTTATACATTTTTTCATAATTACTTAAATAGTATTTTGTAAAACGATTATCATTAAAGTAAAAAAAAAATCGATGACGACCTAATACTAAATAATTACACACACAAAATTATATTAAAGATGTATAGAATTAAATATATTTTATATTTTAATTATTATTCAATAATACAATCTATTATTCTATTCATCAAATAAAATCATATTAACGATGTACAAAATTAAATAAAAAATGGTTTGGTTTATTGGACTAAACAAAACTAGCGCACTGGGGGGGGGGGGGGGGGGGGGGTAAAAAAAAAGGCTGATCGTCGTTATGTGAGTCGCGTCAATTTGACCCATAAAATAAGAGTCTAGATTGAGATGATGAAGTAATACACAAAAATTTTGACTTACAATCTTCCTGGGTGTCCTTTCTCTTTATTATTGACAATGAACTTATATAAATATCTGTTAGCACTTTGTTTTTAGTATAATATTGTATCATGTAAATTATATAGAAAGAATATTAACTCTTCCACCACGAACAACGTCATAAGATTAATAACAAAACTCGTAAAATGTAGACGGAAAAATACCATAATTTTATTTACAAACAGTTGATCATTTAAAATGATGTAGAGACCTGTGGATGATAATTGATAATCCTAAGTCGAAGTTAAAAGGTTTGGCTGAAGCAATTTGTTAACAATGGAGACAGTAATAGCACATAAATTATACACATATCGGTTATTATCCCTCAAAGGCAAACTAGCCAGGTTCTTGAATTTAGTATCGCATGACTCAGCTTGGATTCCAGCATTATAAGCCCTTTGTTTTACAACCTTGTAGTCACCTTTGTCCATTGCATTTAGAGCTTCTCGCAAATGTACCTTCACTATCATGTTGTATGAAGCAAAACACTTTTCCAAAGCCCCTTTTAGTTCTGGGTCCCTGGTTTGCACGTAAACCTTGTGTATGCGCTCTAGTGAGGCAGAGGCATTGGCTTTGAGAATCTCAAGGGCTAAACGAGCAAATCCAGCAATGTCTGCTTTTGATCTATGGTGAATTGATGATCGTAAAGTCATTATGCAAAGGTGGTAATGAGGTGATTGACGACATATTTGCTCCAGCAAACTAGTGTGTGAGAGAGTGGATTGGATTGGTGGGATGAAAAAGACCAATGAAGTGGCAAAGTGAAGAACAATGATTGTTGAAAAACATGTAAGCTTCAATTTCTTCATTGGTTTGTCTTAAGAACACAGAGGATGATAATTAAATTGAGTCAATGATTCCACAAGGTTGGAACTTGGATGCAGTAGGTTTATAAGAGGAATGACACCAATGGTTTGAGTTTTGTACCATTTTTAGTAAACATCTTGACGCTTTCCTTTGTGCTCGGGCGATAGACTTGTGGTCCAAAAAGGTTTTAACTTTCAAATTCTTAGTTCTGATTTTTATACAATGCAAACTTCTTTCTAAGGGCTTCTTGTTTTGATTCAATAGAAGGCTTATTGGACTCGTAAAACCACATATATCAAAGGGTTCGTTTTTTTTGAAATTTAGATAAATTATCTTGAGTCCAAAACGACGTTGTTTTAGGGCGAAAATTAAAATATTTTTGTAATTTTAATTTATTTCAGAATTATAATAATCTTTATAATTATAATTTTTTAATATTTTAACACCAAAATGATATCATTTTGTAGATAATTTATCTGCAATAACTGGAGAAATAATTTAACACCAAAATGATATCATCCCGTCCCATTTTTGGCATCAAAGTAAAAAGTAAAAAAAATAATTTTTGACATGAAATTATTTCGGCTGAAGTGTTGGATGTGCGTGGGCTAGCCCAGTGGTAAATATCTCTCTTGTTGGGCAAACACAAACTCGAGTCAAGTCGTCCTCTTTTCCTTCGTCTTCGTCTCATTCGTGATTCGTTATTTATTATTTATTTTTTATTATGATTGGGATTGTAATACTCTCATAGCCAGAAGGTGTCACTCCACCGGCGCGAAGGAACACGTTATTCTCCAACACCTACCTCTCTCTCTTTCTTTCTAGGGTTAGAGTTAGGGTTTCGTTTCGTTAGGCAAGCTGGATATGCACAGAGGAGAACGCTACGGCAACAACAATAACAATGACTCTCACAACAACTATCGTCACTCGAGGGGACACTCTCACTCTCGCTTCTCCGATTCTCCCGTGAGCAACTACGACTCTCGTCGAAGCCCCGGTAGCTTCCGCTCCGGCGGTGCACCTCACCACCGCGCCTTTGATAGCCCCCCGCGTTGGTCTCCCGGTAGGGTGGGAGGGTTCCGGTCAATCGGCGGCGGCGACGGGTTCAGGCCAATGGGTGGTGAGGGTCCCGGAGAATTCGGATTCAACAGTCACCAGGCACCGCCGCTGTCTGGTCAGAAACGAGGGTTTCCTTTCCCTGGTCGTGGAGGCTCGCCGGGTGAGTTTATTCTGCACTTCCTTTATCTAGTTTGGCTGACGATACTGTTGCCAGTGAATTTTGTATATTGAATATTTGTGGTATTGGAACTGGTTCTCTTAAGCGCATGATAGAAATTGGTTCAAGAATTAGGAATTAACATTAAAAGAATCTGAATGTTGATTGAATCTTTATTGCTGTGGCCTCTTCTCATGATCTGAAGAATGACCCTTGGACAGAGGATGATGGAAAATTAAATACAATGGAGGTTTCCCTCTCTTTCTCTCAATTTCAGGGTTCTCGCCCTGGCTCTCTCTACTCTACTCAACTCATCATCTAAATGAATCCATTTACATTCTCTTTCTCTATTTATCTACTAACTATCTCTAAGAATTTTAACCACCTAAGCCTAAGTAACCAACAGGTTGGCCCAATTGGCTAAGAATAACATATACTTTCATAATTCGGGGTTGCTAACAACACACTTCAGTTGCTGCGTCTGGTATCACGTAGTTATCTATGACTACTTGAAATGACTATTGCTTTAGGGTTACTTGAGCATGTACTTGTTCTAGGTTTGGGGTTGCATTGCTTTTGGGTATTGGAGTCATTGGTGTTGCCATGGGCCATGTTGAGCATTTTTTTTTTTTAGGATATTGTTGGGCATATAGTCTTTAAACTATTGTTTGGAGTTAGAATTCAGGAGTGCTAATATGTATGAAGTATTCCGACAATTTAGAATGCTGGTCCTGGCATTTGTTTCTGTGGAAAACAACAGCTTATTTATTCATTTTTTGGGGGGACTACATCATTGTTCACTGGTTAGGTTGCTTTATAATTTACTTCAGTGGGGAGCCCAAGAATATGTGGTAGGTGACTTGTTGTGTTAGTCTGAATTGGCGACTGGAGGGGTAAGGCTTGGTGTTGTATGTTTTGCCTCAACCTTGAGTTATTTAATTTCTTGTTGTAATTTCATTCAACTGTCTTAGTTTGTTTTCCCTTTGACTTCACTTTCATTTATAGTGTAACGGAAATGAATTACATGCTTGTCCTTTTCAGATCATTTTGATGGTGGAAATTTTGCCAAACTTTTTGTTGGATCTGTTCCCCGGACAGCCACTGAAGAAGATGCAAGTCATCTAACCTTCCTTTTTATGTTCTTTTCTTTCTATTGCTTGATGATTTCATGTTTTCCATAACATTAAAGGATATTAACCATAGTCTGGTGTTTAATGACTAATTATGGTCTTGTTACAATTATTTGATGCCAGATTCGCCCTTTATTTGAGGAACATGGGAATGTTATTGAGGTTGCCCTGATCAAAGATAGAAAGACAGGACAGCATCAAGGTATTTGTGATTTTTGTATTCTGTGATAATTGTGATTCATACACATTTCATTTCAGGTCCTTTGAGAGGCTGATGGGAGAGAAAATATGCTCATCGTCATCTCGGTTTGTTTTTGCAACAAGTTCAGGCTTGTTGGTTTTGGTTCCACTTTTTTTTTTCTTCATACCTGAAGGAGCCAAGACATGTAAACCTGCAAGCTGCTCTTTGTATAGCAGATGGGATCTTGGAGGACCAAAAGATCCTGCTCTTGCAATTGTAGCTGCAGCAGTGGGGGCATTACCCAACAATTGATTGTAGTGGGAGTGTCAGTTGCCATAGCTGTAGACTGTTTATGTCAAAAATTTACAAGCCAGTTATTGTACAAAGGGAACAGAGGAAAAACTTGGTTTGTTACATTTGAATGGTGTTAATCACAATGTACTTCTGAAGGTTTAATGTTTCTCATATTTTGGTGAACATAAGAGTTTATTGAATGGCTTGGAATGTCATATATCAGTTTTAATTTAATAAAATGGCATGGGTTGAAGTTGGGTTGACAAAATATGGATCATAATTGAAATTGGTGAGTGATGTGTTGTTGGAATTCATGCTTCATTAGCTACCTTATGAATGGCAGACCTGTTGCTGATGTGATTGGTGATTGTTCATTTGTGATTCTTAATGTTGCTGATGTGATTGGTGATTGTTCATTTGTGATTCTTAATGTAAAACCTAGGCAAGTTGTTTTAGTTTTAAAGTTATGTTTATGTGATGGATTTAATGTTCCTTTATGATGTGGTTTCAGAATGGTTCTAGTTTTGAACAATGATTTTGCTTCTTCGTGATCATTGGTCTGTGATTCATTATAACGATCCAACCCCCTTCTCAAATTTAATTTAGAAGCCGTGTGATTGATTTGAAATTGTTAGTGCGTTGGTTTGGGATCACAACAGTTATGATCATTTATATTTTAATGTGGAGTTATGACAGATATTGGATAGGTATTTCCATGTTTGACTGGATCTGCTGCCAACTGGTCCATTTTACTTTTAGTGTCTATTCTGTTGGAGCATGGAGTTTTATCCATGGAAATATAGTTGTGCAAAAGCGCATCATGGAAAGTTGGATTCTTCAAGACATTGAAATCTTGTGTAGTGCTGTGCTTCTGCCTTATTATTATTTGATGCTAAAGTCGGATTCACAGTTGTGCTTCATTACATGATTAAATGAATTTGTCGCAAGCTTGTTTGATATCTAGTTGAGCGAGAAAAACAGTCTGGTTTTTATACTACATTGGTGTTTATGCGTGTGAATGCATTTTTAACTCTAGAGCTCATCTTTAGATTCTATCAATTGTGAATATATTAGCACTCGGGTTATTATTTCTGGTGTAGTGGTGTGGATCTATGCGATGTGGTGGCTTTAGTTAAGCCTCAACTTCAGGTGCCGTTTTTCCATGAGTGATCTATTGCTAATCATCAGTTTTTCTCTGCTTTGGGTAAGTATTAACCGACAGAGGATATGATGTCAAAGTCTGGTAGGAGGATGTGAAATGGGATTTTATTGGTTTAGCAGAAGCAATTATTGATTATGTGCTAGTCAATTGTTGGTAATTGCCACTGAGTCTGTGACCGATGTAACTTGTAAGCTACCCCATTGGATGCTGTTAAATCTGTGCAATCTTGGTTAATGATATAGAAATTCTAGCAGCTTTTGGTTGCATGCCATTTTTTTGTTTGTGTGGATGAAATGCACACCACAGATTTCTTCATTTTATAAAAAAGATCCTTTATAAAGTTTCATTTGTTTGATGAGTGATGACTATGAGTGGCATAACTTTCTACAATCAATGTCACCCATTTATTTGGGTAACAGCTAAGTATTTTTTAAGCAAAAAAAAGTTTCTATAAACAATCACATTCTAACAGCTTCGTTTCTTGCTTTATCATTTTTTCTGCCAAATGACTTATTTTGTGGATCTATATGTTTGACATATATCTGTACAAAGGGGGTTATTATTTTAATGGAACTGGCATAAAACACGTTTGTTGTGCAGGTTGTTGTTTCATAAAATATGCTACCTCAGGAGAAGCTGATCAGGCAATTAGAGCATTGCACAATCAACATACTCTTCCTGGAGTGAGTTTTAGTGCTTTTGAATCCTAAGTAAATAGTGAGGATAACTTATGGTTATTAATTTTCTGACACTTTTAATGTTACTATTTAGGGTGTTGGTCCAATCCAAGTGCGGTATGCTGATGGTGAACGGGAACGCCTGGGTAACTATTTATATTTCTTGATGTTGACAGACTTAAAAATTTCTTATGCCAAATGTATATCATACACAAAGGATAAATAATAAATACTGTTAAGGTATACATAATCATAGTTGTAACTTTTTTCTCTTTACAAATTAAAATGCATTGAGAACTTTCTGGCCTGACTGTCAATCATGTGCATGAGGACCTTATGAAATCTGATGAAATGTTTGAAACATCTTTTTATGAAAGAACATAGAAGTATGTTGTTGTAGTCATTAAACTAGTTTTTTTTTGTTTTTACATATGTATGTTTGTCTCTTATTTCATCAGTTAAATTTTATTCGTGTGCTCTCTAACTCCTGTTTATTGTAGTAGTCAACATATTATTTTACTGAAAAATATTTAAAGCAGCTAGCGAATTTTACTTTTCAGTTAGAACAACTATTTAGTTGATAAGAAAAAGGCTAACATTTGTACTTTCATTCGAACATGCTCTGAAGCTGATTATTGTGAAAATTGGGTTGTTTAGGTGAAGAGTTTATGCCTGGAATCTGGACGTTCTTTTTTATTTATGAATGCATTATTGTTGAGTCATCCGACTATCTTACTGACTGTTTCTTGTTGCTGCAAATTAATTTATATTATAGGTGCAGTTGAGTACAAATTATTTGTGGGCTCTCTGAACAAACAGGCTACAGTAAAGGAAGTTGAGGAAGTATGTTGCTTGCACCAATTAAACTTTACACTAGGGATTGTCATACAGGAATTTTCAGTGGGAAAAAATATTTTTTGTGTTGTCTCGCAAAAGGGAAACTTAGGCACAAGGGAACTGATGTCTGTGTCTTCACTTCTAAATATTTGTTATTATCAATAATATTATTATTATGTTATGCTTACTATTATTTAGCATGGAACTAATGGATGGTGTCTCTTCTCTCAGATTTTCTCAGAATACGGGCGGGTCGAAGATGTGTATCTTATGCGTGATGAGAAGAAGCAAAGCCGTGGTATGTTTCCTACCCATATGGGATACTAGCTGGAAACCGGGTTGGGGAATGGGGTGCGAGGGTCTGGTTTCTGTGGTTCTCAGGTTCCAAGTTGTTGTTCGTTTGGAGATTATGAATTTATTCATGCATTGAATTCTAATTTATTTTTTAAACCTGATCCTTCAGTGTTTGTAGGCATCTTAATTTATATTCTGGAGTTTCATTTTCTGTCTCTTTATATGCGTTTGAGTTTGATGGCAATACCAAATAGAGAAATTTTACCTTTTCTGGTTGAAGGATGTGGTTTTGTTAAATACTCGCATAGAGATATGGCACTGGCGGCTATTAATGCACTTAATGGAATCTATACAATGAGAGTAAGAAAAGTTTTATTTTTTTTCTTTTAATAATTATCCTTATAAAAGCTTTCTGGTTATCATCTTGTATTTTTCTGCATAGGGTTGTGAACAACCACTAATTGTCCGGTTTGCTGATCCCAAGAGACCTCGTCAAGGAGAATCCAGGTTTGTCATAGCATTAATTGATGATACTTAAGCATGAAAGTCCATTATAATCCTAATTAATTGAACAAAGAATGGAGCCATGGACTGTTGATCTTGACTCAGAAATTGACCTGTGCTCACTTTTATGAATATGAAATTGTAAAGAGCCAATTCAACCCAAAAGTTTAAGATGTTAGGTGAAGGCTATATTAATGGTTATATATTTTTCTAATATGCCCCCTCGCACAAGAGCTTATTGGGCTTGGAGGGTGGACAATACATAGGTCCACATCTACCTGTGCTAAGAACTTCCATAATATTTAATTATTCATTAGTAGAATGGGGAGCAATGAGGATCATACTTGTGATCATTTGGTCACATAGACTAAAGAACCTATTCCACCCAAAAGCTTAAGTTGTTAGGTGAATGCTATATTAATATTTTATATTTATCTAACAGAAATCAAGCCTAAGCAAGAAGTATTATTTTTTAGTTGGCAATTTGAACAATAGCTCTGTTATGTTAGCTTTCTATGGGATGGTTAGCCTACATTTTAAGAAGGCGTGGTTCAAATGGAAGAGAGGTCTAGAACAAGTTGATCAAAGGGCATTTTTCCTTGACCCTGATATTTTACAGCCTCAATGAGTTTTTTATTCTTTGTTGTAATTTATTTATTTATTTTTGTTCCTTTGGTATGAGGGGAAGGAATTTTTCTCTTTCATTTTAGACTTGAACCAAGTAAGGATTTTGTACCTGATAATATTATTGACATATGTGCATGAAATATAAATCCGTTGCTGTGTTGATGCGAAAATAATCAAGTCTGCTGATACCAAACGGCTGTTTTTAGGTGTCTAGCATGACACAAATGCATGTTATGTGTATATATAGACAATTGGTTTTAGAAATTTTATTTGGCTTGTTTCAGGGGTCCTGCATTTGGAGGTCCAGGATTTGGTCCTAGATTTGATGCACCTGGGACAAAGTATCCATCCTCCCACATTTACTTCTTCCTTCTGTCTTTCGATATTAAATTATTGCCACATGAGAACTTAGTGCAATACTTTCTTCTGTAATTACTTCTTGCAGACTTCCATCCCATTTTAGCGATCCTATGGGTGACCGTATGCTTCCCCCAAATGCTTGGCGTCCAATGCATCCACCAAATATGGGGCCATCCTCTAATGCTGGTCTTCATGGCATGGGGCCCCCGTTGCTTCCAAGATCTGGTGACATGGCATTGTCTATAAATGCGGTAAGTATACATTTGATGATACTAAAAAATCTAACCCTAAATCCAGCGCAACTATTTTTATCTTTAAAAGCTACCACGATTCAAAATACCTCCTCTCTCTATATTCTGAATTCTGATTGTTGCCTTAGTTTGCATTTGCTGTGGGATTTGTCTCTGCTAATTGTTAGCATTCATCGAACTACCAATGCAGTTTGGCCAAGCATTATCATTTTTTGTTTTCAATTAATTTAATGAGAAGAATAATAGAAACAAAAGTTTGAATTTATCTGTAGACATGCATGCGATCCAGCACACATGCACATTATTTACTAAAGTTTCTTTAAGTTAAATACTTTTATGGCTGCCTTCTGGATTTTTTTGCAAAGTGACTGGCAGTTAAAGTCCTTTCTTATCTTTGTAAAATACTAAAACTGCACTATCTCAAGACTGAAACTGCGCACACTCTCTCTCTCACACACACACATACATAATGGCATCAACAATTTATTAACAGTTTGCAAAGGAGCAGGTTTATTTGGGACCCTTCCTTTTTGTGAAGGTACCAGTATATCTTAACAATTAGTGGTTCATATGTTTCCATGTGCATGTTACACTCTCAATCTTGATTGTTCATTCTATTTATATCTAACGGTTCTAATTGATTCAATATTTGAGCCGTAAGATGCAAGCAAATTAATGACTAAAATTTGGTGTAAGACTTTTTATTCTTACACCAGTGTGTGTGTGTATATATATATATGTGTGTGTGTGTGTGTGAGTTATTTTTTATTTATATTTAAATTGAATTGGATAGCGGCAAAATATTAGCCCCTAATTTCTGGTTAGATGCAATTGTTTTTTATGTTTTTACTGTTCGTCCTCCTTTATTTTAATTAATTTATTTTTCAAGGATTTAGTTCTCCACATCTATTGCTTATACTATGCTTAAACAAATATAGGGTGGTCCTATGTCTGGCATGGGAGGCCCCATAGATGGTCGTTATCAAGTTCAGTCTCTGTCATCAATGTCACAACAGGTATTTTGAGATTACATTGAAATTAATTAATAATTCGACTTCACTGCCTCTTTGCTATCTTGAAACAGATTAGAAAATTTTATGTTACTTTCAGAATTTCAACCAGCCTATACCTCAAATTCCACCTGTCAATCAACAGATATCACCATCACAGAAACCTATTCAATCATCTCAGGAGTTGCCAACTACCCACCGCTTGTACCCACAAGCTCCGATGCCCTACCCACAAATGTCAACCCTTTCATCTCTTAGGCAGCATGGCCAGCCGCAACTTTCTCTATCTGCTGGTCCTCTTCCATCACAGCAGGTACACGGCGTAAGTGGACAATATTCAACATCTCAGCCTCAAACTCAGCAGAGTGCTTTCTCTGCTGCAATTCCTCAGAACCGTCTTGATACCAGTATGCAATCTAATACAGCATTGGCTACTCCAAATCAACAGCAAGTTCCTCCCTCTGTGCAGCAGCAGCCACTTCAACCTCTTCAGCAATCCCCTTCTCAGTTAGCTCAGATGTTGTCACAACAAACACAGACTTTACAAGCAAGCTTTAATTCATCTCAGCAAGCCTTTTCCCAGCTTCAACAACAATTACAGATGATGCAACCATCCAGTCAAGCATTAACATTGCAGCAAAATGCAGAAGCTACTAAAAAGCAGGTACTTTTGGTTAAAAGCTCCCCCTTCATTAGCTTTTGATTTGTATTCTCTTGTTCACAATCTCACCTAGTATGAGGTTTCACAAATTGAACATCATTGTTTTTGCTTAATTTGCTTTGATCGGAGTAATTTCGAGACAAAAAGCTTCTTGATATTTTCAGTTTTTCCATTGATGGTGTATTCTTTGAATTGATTTTTGATTTGATTGACTTAGTTCTTATTTGGAAGGTTTTTTTTTTTAAGGTTCTCTTCTTATAAATAGAAGCTAGGCCAAACAGGTTTTTACAAAAATTCTTATAATAAAAAAAGGTTTTTTTTATAATGAAGAAAAAAGCCAAAATTCCCCTGAAGTTAAAAGGAAAATTCTATAAAACGGCAGTACGACCGGCAATGCTATATGGAGCGGAATGCTGGCCAGCACATAGGCAACATGAGCATAAGATGGGAGTAGCAGAGATGAGGATGTTAAGGTGGATGTGTGGGTACACAAGGATGGATAAGATAAGAAATGAAGATATTCGACGAAAGGTCGGAGTAGTACCGGTAGCCGAGAAGATGAGAGAACATAGATTGAGGTGGTTTGGGCACGTGATGAGAAGACCCATGGATGCCCCTGTAAGAACAGAAGTTTGTTACCAAGAGCTAAACACAAAAAGATGCAGAGGTAGGCCGAAGCTTACTTGGGGGAAAGTAGTAAAACAAGATTTAATGGAGTGGGATATAGATTGGCGGACAGTATGTCTTAGAAAGGAATGGAGAAAAACTATAAGTATGGTGGAGGGTTAGACTCGCTGTTATTCCTATGTTCCAGATGGTTCTTTTTTAGTCCTTTTCCCCTTCATTTCCCCCACTTCTTCTTGTCCCTTTCTTTTTTACTTTTATTTATTTATATATACATATATTTTTATTTCATTTTATTTTATTTTATTATTTTATTTGTGTATTTTTATTTATTTATTTATTTTTTATTTTTTATTTTTTTTACTTTTTTTCAACCGTTTTGTATCTTTCATGTGGGTTCATCTACCACCGACCCCAATTAATTTGGGATAAAGGTGTTGTTGATGTTGATGTTGATGTTGAAGAAAAAAGCCAAAAGCTCCTAGGAGGAGTTTTTTTTAAGTTGTATCAGCTTTTTTTGAAATGTGTGCTTTTTCTTAAAAAAAATGAATAGCTTTTAAGTAACCTTTAACGTTAAAATTTTATATAATCATCAAACATTTTATAGTTTTATTTTTAAAGCTCTTTTTTTTAGCTTTAGCTTAAAAGTAACTTTTAACTTAAAAAAGAGAGGTGCCAAACAGGCTCTTAGGATTTTTGGTGTCCAGTCTGATTGGTTGCAGGCATTTATTCTGTTTGAAGTATTTGATTGTTTTTTGGTGGTGTTAGGATGTATTATTTACAATTTTTCTAGGGTGCATTAGAGCATGCTTTCAGAATAACGATCATGTGCTAATGTTTTTATTTCTGTAGTCACAATGGGCTGGTACTGTAGCACAGGCGGTGGCCAGCACTCATGTGGCAGCCCCTGCTGCAGTTGTCCCTTCATCCACATCTGTTACTTCTGCCTTAACAGCAATAAGCCAGAACGTAGCTGTTGCAAAATGTAATTGGACAGAGCATATATCTCCCGAGGGCTTCAAGTACTACTACAATAGTGTCACTGGAGAAAGTCGGGTAAGAATTTATTTGAGTTGCCATTATGTTAGTTATTTTTTATTCTACTTGTGGAACTAATGTTCACTGGAATGAACCTCTAGTGGGAGAAACCTGAGGAGTTGACATCATCTGAACAGCAAAGACCATCTGTTCAGCAGTCTCAAACTCAGTCACAACCTTCAACACTATCCACCCAGCAAGTTCCACAGTTCCAACAGGTTCAGCCTCAAAGTCATCTCCAAGGACAGGTTCTACACCAGCAACAAATACACCAGCCTTCTTTGTCTTCTTCGGTAAGCATTCCTATGACATCCTTCATTACGGCATTGAAAGATGATTTTTTGTCGCTTACTTTGCTTTTTTTGATTCTAGTTCCAGGCATATGGAATTACAGGTCATCAAAATGTTCAGGTAACACTATCCTTTTCAACATTTGTCTAGTGGCAATAAGAGAAGCAACGTGTGATGTGCCTCATGGTCTATAAATGTAGCCTCTGTTGCTCTTCGTATTGTCAATGTTAAGTGGTTCCTTTTTGTTGTAAATAATTGAAATTTGTTTGGCTTTTCAGGAAGTTGGTTATAAACAATTACAGGCATCCGTTTTTTCTGCTGGTGATCCTGGACGCTACTCTCAGGTACGTGGCTTACACTTCACACTTTTCATTTATTTATTATGCCCTTTTGGTCTAATCATAATTCCTGAATCCATTTCAGGGTATTCATACTACACACGAGATGATGTGGAAAAATAAACCTGCAGGTTCCAGTCCTTGCACCAACTTATTTACCCACTTCCTGAAAGACACACACATATACACACAAACTACATGAGTTTCAGTCTAAGACACCCACTTAGTATTAGTTTGTTTGGGATGTTGGAAGGAGGTCGACTAGTGAATTGCCTTTGCTATGAAATATTTAAATGGATGGTCTGGCTATGTTTCTCTTCCGTTTATTGTTTTTATAGTTTCAATACTGACAATTTTTTTTTGTTTTGGTCACGTCCAGGAGTTTGAACTTAGATGGATTGAGCTTGAGCTTTAGGCGCGGCATATAGATTTGCAGCTTTTAAAGGGCTTGTGGAACAGAATCTCTAATCTGATGCTTGAAGGTAGGGTACCACCACCTTCATTTTGACCCAAAAGTGGATATGTAATCGTATATTTGCTGCATTCATGAGTTATTTGGTCCTTATTGTTGAGGTTTCACTATCACTTACTGGCTCAGCACTAAGGGCTGTCGGGGTCAATGCATATGACAAGGAAATGCCCTATCCAGATCGACATGTAACATAATCTTCGGTTTAATCATAAATTTCAGCTTAACCATTAACTTAAGGGATAGCACTTTTGAAGTTTCTTGGGTGCTTGTGGTGTTGTTTCCTAATAAAATCATAACGTCTATTATTTTTTATACTTCTGTGAGGACTTTGAAGAGGAGGATGGAGTGGTTATAAAATAATGGGTGTTATTTTTTTTACTAAAAAAAAGCACCGTAAGTATTTAACCAACTTAAAAAGTTTTGTTCTAATTTTAGAATTTTTGGCTAAATGCTGAAATTCTGTGACAATAATAATGCTTTTCGCGATGTAGCACGACAGTAGCCATTCTTTCCTTGTCGTGGCAGTGGTGAGCTTAAGGAACTAATGGTTCTCACCGGTGCTTATAAGAATTTAAGTAAAGCTCGATTCAAGTAATCATTAATATTTTTCTACTCGTAGTCTGACATAGTTCTTCCTAATAATCAATTAGCTCGCGATCACCATGTCGCTTTTACATAGGGAAATAACAACGTGAGAGCTACAATTAATTTTACATAAAAGCAATGCTAAAATTTGTTAATAGTTCGGCAGTCTCTACGAATCTCGCCGTTAGCTGGAGTAAGTGATCCTAAGTTTCCCATTTTTAACATTGAATACTTGAAGTTCTCGAAGAAAGTGAATGGGTCTTCCACGTAGGTTTGGACAATCTGTCGTGTCTGATCATTCCCACTCACTAGCGTCTGGTCGGATGGAAGCAATCCCTCCCCAGAAAGAAGATTTACGTAGTATTGGTTGTCAAACGTGGCTGGTGTGTCCAGATCAAGATTTGCAACTCTGTTGTTATTATTCGACCCTGAGCACAACTGTTGCAATGATGCAATGAAATCAATATTATCATATGGACTATTCGAGATGCTGCTACTCTGTAAACGAGAGCTGAATGTTGTGCAGCGGGCTTTTCCTATTGTGTGCGCACCTGAAGAAAAAAAAAAAAATTAAAACCAAAGCAATGGTAATCTTGTTTCTCATTGACATGAAAGATTTGTATTAGCATGTGAATAACAAATACTAAAGATGATTAACCTGAGAGGGCAACCATGTCTTTTAGTGTAAGGCCTACATTCTCGAACTTAGTTACGAGCACATCGACAGTTGAGTTTGGGGCTGGGATGTTATTATTTGCTGCTTGCTTGCTTGCAGTCATACCGTCTTTCCTTCCCATCTGTACCTCCCAAATTGGGCCTCCTGACTGTAACTCAGCAGTTCAATATGCTTCATGATAGTCAGAATAATTGGGGAACAAAAAAGGTTAAGGGAAGAGAGAGGAAGGCGGGAATTACAAACCAGAACAACTGAATCTCGAGCAACAGTAGCCAGTATGTCGGCACAAGAGACAGTTTGTGGACATACTAGTTCTAGTTCAGATTTGATTTGGTCGATTACTTCAAATCCTCTGAGTGAATTCAAGTTAGGAGCTGCAGTCTTCTCACCAACAAAGTCCTGTGTGTCATCCAGCAAGACCGAAGCATCACAACCCTGAAAAGGGCAACAACATATTATTACAGTTAATGGGATTTGCAAAAGAACTTGAAAACATAATTAAAATGTGCAGGCAAATAATGTCTTGCATTGACAAAGCAATCGTGAAAATGTAGCCTGAGCAGTGATGCTGCCATTCTTGAGTCTTCAGAGACTGCCTGTTCCACCCAAGAGAAGATTATGGCCTCTGCTTCGGGGCAAGTGTATTGGTATATGTCAGTCCCTAATGGACAGCCAGTATCACCACCATAGGCTTCGTTCAGTGTGGTTGCAAATGCTGAAGTTATCTTGAGTATCACCAGACACAATAATGCTAATTGCATGCCCATATTTAGGGATGATAACTATTCCTAGTTATACTATATTCTGAATGTTAAGGAAGGATTATTGAATTGACATGTCGAACGCTTCACTTCTATATATAGGAACTTACTGGTGAACGAACTGCTTAGTGATAAAAAAGAGGCTAATTGGGTCATGCAAGCCGATCGTGGGGAGTAAGCTTTGTACGAAAAAAGGTGATCAAATTGTTAAAAGACACAGTCAAGCATGAGAAGTGGTGAGTACTGTGTGATCGATCACCTAACGCCATGTGCCTTTCGATTCCTTTTAGATTCTTTCCTGTGCTTCAGGTGTACCTAAAGTGGTAGTAAAGTTCAGTTACTATTGTATGACTTAGTCCTCGTTAAAGTAGGACCAATTAAAGGTTCAGTACATATTCATGGTCACTACGTTGAGAATAATTTTGGTGAGATTATCTTCTTCAAACCCGTTTCTATTTCTCACTTCCAATTTTCATGTCAAAATGAAGTTCCAACGCCACACAAAAAAACAGCCTACCTTGAAGTATTTAATGATAGTAATTAGTTTTGCAAAAATTAAACTAGTAGTTGGAAAATGAAAAAGAGTATAAAATATAGTGGCAGGTGCCCCGATTTGTGTACAAAAAAAGAGGTAGTAGGTAACTCTCGTATTCAAGTCATTTAAGTCAGTGATAACCAAAAATGAAACTCAGACCATCTTTGAACTTTTTAAAAAAAAATAAAAATTCCACTCTCTTGAAGTGGTAATAAATTGCTGCTTTCTTCTTATGGACATGTACATTGCATATGTAAATAGGTCAGTCATTCAGGGTAGCTTCCACTGCATTTTTTTTATTATTTTTTTGTCATGTCTGGCAGAAATGGAAATGCCACAATCCTCTTATGATGCACGGGCACCGAAACGGTTCTGCCATTGGCACTAAATCAACTTGGTTAATATTAAGATGGGTAAAAAAAGCAGACGGAAAAGATCTCTTGGTGTTATTTTATGGCCAGAAATTCTAAAGAGAAATAAAGTTTTACTGGAAAGCTACATCAATTACATCAGCCACCATAATACATGACGTTGATCCATCAATCTTGTGTAAGGATTCACATGGACACCTTTTGAAGATTCAAGCAAATTAATATTTATTAAATTTTATTACCAAAATAAATATTGTATTGAATTAGAAACTGATTTGGCTCCAATTTTATTCCACATTCACAAGCCAAACTCAACACGTCTCAGGAAGATGAAAATCATTTTAGAGTATTTATGGCCCAAAATGATTGAAAATAAGTTCAACGGTACCAGCCCAATTACAGTGAAATCATTAAGCTCACACAAAACTAACACATTTAATAAATAAGCAAAAACATTGATTTAGAGTTCTCAAGAGTGAGGCACTTAATGAAGATTTGAAGAATTGAAGCTTGAATGTTTGTAAGTGCTCATACAGATTATTTGAAAATATGGTGAAACACTTTTACAAAGTACATAAATGCAGTTAATAAAGAGTAATACGGTTCGATTCCTGGCCGTGCGTATGGAAAAGGCTTTGTTGGGAGAGGTTTACCCACTTAATGTGATCTCCCGCCTCAAAAAGATTAGTCTTCGGCTGGAGTATACCTTGAGAAACCAAAAAAGTAATACGGTGTCTACACAAAAATACTAAGATGTGCGAATATCCTTTTGACCTTTTTTTTTTTTTTTTTGCCCTAGTTATTATGTTTGGTATTGTAACTTCTTTCAAAGTTCATACCCCTTATCTTTCAAAAAAAAAAAAAAAGTTCATACCCCTTAATTTGACCTATGATCACCTACACTTGTTTGAGTCCTTACACTGAAGATATTAATTCCATCTACTTCATAAACATCTTCTATAGCTCTTAATATGCGCTAAACAATTTTGGATTTATCATGAAATTTTGCCCTTTCTAATAATTTCTAACAGCCAAAGGGTGGTCGGCACAAACATTTTCTAATGATTCAGAATCATCCATGGTTGTCTAATTTCTAGCTAGCTTGGAACTGATAGATATCCATTTTTGTGTCCCCTTGTTTGGGGCTTTTTTCATTTCAGAATCGTAATTATATAAAGTGACTATGAAGCATGAAAAGTTGAAGAGTTTTCGATCAAGAAGTTAACATCTTGGGTGCCAAATAACACACAAGGCTTTTGTCGGACAAATTCCTAAACTTGCAAATCAAGTAAGGAATAAAGAAATTGTTAAAGGACACACACTCACCCGAATTTTCCACCAATTTTGAAACTTATCTTAATGGGTGTGTCATCCAATCAAACATAAGGTTGCCTACATATATAAATTTAAAATATAAAGTAAACATATATTTTTTGCACGTAAATCAGGTGTGTTAATTTTATGGTGGCATTTAAGTGGCTAGTGAACGAGTAACTCTTTCAACTGGAGTTTGGATTCAGATGCTTCCAAGTTCCAACGAATCATATGGGTTGTATGCAAATGACAAGACCACCTTTCACTTCCTTGATTCGATTTCTTTAAAGCATCAAATTAATTGGCACTCCAACAGTTAGATTGCAAGTAGATACGACTTTTCTGTTGTGTGCCTTTAGCAATTCGATAACATAAAGTTTGATCGCTGGAAAGTTTGGGAATACAAGAAAAGTCACACTCCAAATTGCTTTAATTTATATAAGAAATTTTTTTCTTCATTGCTTCAAGCAGAGAATATTCATTCACCAGCAGCATGGTGGAAAAAAATGCATAAAGTTTCATCACATGGAATTTCTGTTCATTTTTATGAAGTGATTTCTTTCTTTCTATTTTCTTTATCCTTATCTGCCAGTGTTCATACTACTGCTTGCATGCCAATTTCGAAGAACTGATTATTCACACTTTTGCCTTTTAACATACATTATGGTTTGTGGGTATCATGCTTTTAAGATATTCCTATATACCATCTGTCTCTTGTTAAGGCAAGTTTCTAATTTCTAGTATGAATAAGAGAGACACATCGAGAGAATCCTTAACTCACAAGTTTCAAACCTATCTCTTCTTCCTCCTCGTTCACTTCTAGTTTATCTTAACACACACACACATACATTGTCTCACACTCCTACCAAGCTTAGAACTTGGTCTTATATTTTAAATTCACTTCAGACCTCTTGAAAATAATAACAAAGAGTATCACAAATTAATCCTCTCCATGGTACCACGAATTGGAAACTAAAAACCTCTAGAACAGCCAATTACAACCGTAGGGAGAAAAGTTCAAAATTTCCCAACTTTTTAACAAACTCAACCAATCAACTAATATGAATTTGACTAAGTCATGACTTCTTTTCAAATTCGTCGTGCCTAGAAGGGTACAAACAATTAGCATAATTATCATCCTCAGCCATCATAGAAATATTCTTTTGTTTCATTTTTTCTTGAAAAGAACTTCAATTCAATTTTTCCTAATACTGTGAGCTCCTCTATTTCAAAGATATTGACTATCATTGGGATTTGACTCTCTCAATAATCTATTGACGAATATGTATTTTGAAAACACTACGGAAAATTAGATGAACCAACATATATATTAGATAAAGACATATTTGAACTATACCTAGCTAACTAAATTTTATATCAAAAATATATGAAATTTTTGTTAACCTTTATTTAGGAGAAACTCTCCGATTTTCTTTTCTAGCTACAAGGGATCGAACATCAAAATAATTAATTAAAACCCCCCATGTCCCTTTAAAAAAAAATTGCCTTTTTCTCTTGTGTACGTTGGACTTAAGCTGTCCATATATACCTTGTGTGATCTTGAGAAGCGATAGAAAGCAATTAAACTAGCGATGGAATTCAATTGACATCATCTAATGCTACCTGTGTGACTATTTAGCATGTACATTATTCATAGGACTGGTTAAACCGAGTGAGTATGCAAGCAGCTATGGCATTCATGTGCGCTGAAAATTTCCATGCTGGGAAAGGGATATATATATAGTGGTATGGCCAATGACTTGTGATACTATTAAACTTGTATGCTAGGGCATGAGAACCATATATGTATGTTTTTGGCAATGCTTTTCTCCACAACAATATCTCACATCATCCATCTTTTTCCATCAACAAGAAACGAACCATGCTTTAGCTATTTCCTTACCAGGAAACACACATCATCATTGAATGGCTGAAGCCCATGTTTGTATGTAGCTTATAGGGGAAGATGATGAGAAAAGCCATCATACAAAAAGCTAAAAGGTACTGCTCAAGTAATAATGTTGCAACTTTTTCCATACCTCAATGCATTGTGTCAAGTCATGGGCCAATCATAACACACTCTCTCAAGTGATACAAAGTTTTCAGCTTTCTTTCTTAAACTTCTCTCATCATTGAGTTCCCAGCTCCCCCTTTGCTAATTAACTTACGTTCTTGACTTCCCTTTCCCCATAAAGTCTCTGCCATAAGTATCTGAGTGGGAAAAGATGCACCTAGCTACAAGATTTCACCACATGCAAGTAATGGAACAAATTAAGTGAAAACCCTAACCCTAAAAACATTGGGCTTTCCACCACCAATAATCCCATGGAACAAAAAAAAGACGGTCATGGGGGAAGGACTGAAGGAGAATAAATAATACGGATGACATTTTTTGGGTACATAATATAGATGACATGAGAAAAAGGACAAAATAAAATATTAATAAAAAAACAAAAAAGTAAAAACGGCTCATCGTCTAACATATCTCTAGTACTTACATAGAATATATAGCACATAGAAGGAATTAAAAGAAGAGAAAAAGTTATAAGTTGCAAAACCATAATCTAAAGTTGTCCCCTTCATCTAATTAACATTAAGCTACATTAAGGACATAGTCATTTAAAAAGTGAACCTCCAAAATGTTTCATATGAACATAAGCCAGCTAAATGGGGTTTCTCTATGGTAACCTCTACAAAACAAAACACCCCCAAAGAGGTTTTCATCACCTTCAGTTAGAGAACCAACCTTACATACCAGGTAATTAATATACACTAAAATAAAACTAATTAATTAATAAAAGCATAAGCATCATTGACCCAATATGAATATACTATTATCAGCTTAGCTACTTAATTATCTCCCATCTTCTCGTTCAACATCGACATATGCACAATGTCCTGAAGAAGCCCATTGTCCCTTAAAAAAGCCTGATGATCCTTCAACCCGCTAGAAGGTACAAAACCCTCATGATGATTCTCTTGATTCTGAAGGAAGCCATTAAACGAAGACGAATTCACATAATTACCAGAAGAGGTAGCAACATTCAAATTAGTTGGGGTGGATGAGTTCGAGTTATATAACAAAGATGCTGCTTGCTGCTGCACATTCTGGTGCTGAAACTGTTGGTGTTGTTGTGGCATCACAAAGTGTGGAGATTCAAGTCCAACAGCACCACTATTCGCGTTGGTGGGTCCGAACCTAGCCGCATCATGCATTAACCCGAGGCTAGCCGCACGTGTCGTGGCCGGACACGGGTGGCTGTGTTGGCCTTCGTAGGTGGTGACAACGACGGAAGTGTCGTCGGAGGATCGCTCAACCCGCTTCTTGACGCCGCAACCAGCGGTGGTGCAACGATAGTAGCTCCTGTTTTTTTTTTTTTTTTTTTTTGGTTTCACAAAAAAACATTTGCGTGATCCGCAAGGAAAATTTAGTACCCAAGAAAGGAAATTTGAATTAAAGAGAGTAACACAAAAAGGAAAGGAAAAGAAAGAGAAAGAATCAAAATTGAAGAATTAGAGAAATGAAGTAGGTACCTGGGATGAGGACTGTTTTTCACAGCTTTTTGGCCGTACTTACGCCACCTATAGCCATCGTCAAGATGATCCACATCGCTTTTTGTCATGAACGCAAACCTTGCTTCTTTTTGCTTCTTTTGGTTCTTCTTTTTTGGTTTCAGCCTAATTGTAATACATACCCACATAGATTTTGTGCAAAACCATTAATTAATCAATGCTTCTTTTAGCTTTCCTTTTTTTTTTCTTTTTTTTTTTTTCTCTTCTTTTTTCAAATCATAAGAATAAAAAAAATAAAAATAAAAAAGTTGAAAAAGTAGTGAAATGACACTAACAACGATGAGAACGCAACCCAATTTCAGTTCAATGAACAGACACAGAAACTGAAACTGCTTCCTTAATTCCTCTCACATGCCACAACTTACCACTCACCACTCTCTGTCTGTTTGCAACTGTAACTGACTTTATTTTTATTTGACACAAACACGCTTTTTTTAAGGAAACCAAAAAAACAAAAAAAATAAAAAATAGGGGTTATTATTACTCACTGTTTCTTAGTCTTGTCTTGATCTTGGTCGTCTCCTTTGCCTGCATCTCCGTCGTCATCTCCGTCCTCATCCTCTGCTTCATGTCCATTCACTGCTTTGCTGGCGACGGCGGCTTCGTTCGACGAAGACGAAATCGACGACGAGTTAGGGGTCGCCGGAGTGTTCACCACCTCGGAGCAGTCGGGGACATTGGAGCTGGCCGGCGACGGGAGAGGGTGGCTGATTTGGGTGGCGGAGGGTGGTGACTTTGCGGCGGGGAATAAGGTGGTAGTAGCATCAGAGTCATCGATGGTGTTGATGATGGGGAGCCAATCAAATATTGAAGGGTCAAAATCATTGTCACCGAGCAAGCCCACGAAGCCACCAAAGGAGGAAGCTTTTTGATCACATGAGGATGGTGGTGGTGGTAGCATCAAGTCGTCAAAGATGCTGGATAAAGTTGGTGATGATGATGATGATGATGAGAAAGGAAAATTGAAGGTGGTGGATGAGTTCATGGACATGTTCAGAATCTCATCGGAAAATGCGAGAGAATTTGCCATGGTGGATGTGTTCTCTCTCTTGTCCTCCATTGGTTTTGATGGATTTGTAGGTGCTATGTATCAATAAAAAGCTTTGCACATATTCCTCATTTTTCCTTTTTTGAAATCTTCTTTTCTGCTCAAAACTCCAAAAAGTGACCCCCTCTTAATAAATGTGAGCCTCTTAATTATATTTTACTTTGTTTCTATTAGTATGTCATAAAAGAGGAGATAGAGAGAGAAAGGGATAGTTTGGGGATTTTATTAATTTATATATTTGTTTTTAGAGAGAAGTGGTTGTCATTTTAAATGACATAAAATTATGTCATTTTAAGAGAGATAGATACAAGAAAATATTTTTTATTTAAAATTTAAATTAAAAAAAAAAATCACTCACTTTCTCTCTCATAACTTTCATTCCTTGTATCTATCTTTCCTAAAATAATATAATTTGTGACATTTAAAACATCAAATTTTTTTTAATTTTTTTGTTTGTGTGTGTGAAAGGACTTTTATGGATTGGTTGGGGTTGGGAATTTGGAAAACAGGTTGGCTTAGGGAGGTTTCCCACCTTAGTAATGACCGACATCTGCCGGTTTCCGATCACGCCGAGTTTTTACTGCGAAAGTGGACCGTTGCTGGGTCCCACTCGACGCGGATATTTGACTGGCAACCGGTTTGAGTGTGAACGGAGGGGATTGTACACGTGGTCTGTAAGTGAAACGCTTACGATCTGATCTTTTGCATGTGACGGTCCTGCCTGGCCCCCCTCCCCTTTCTGCATTGTTTCACATTTTCCTTTTCGCGGCAACGCTTTTTAACTTCTTATCATGCCAAATTCACCCTTCAGTTTCTTGAATTGATTGTTATGTAAATGTAACGTACCCTTCTGTCACATTTCTTTTCACTCTACAAAAATATGTATAACTATTGTGTAATAATCTACTCAAAAAAATTTAAAATAGATTTGCTATTACCCATTGATACTAAAAACGTGAGTGTAGTTTTGTCACAAGTTTTGGCTGACACACTCTATTTTATATGGATTTGGATTCTGATAATATTATTTGATCTCAATTATTTATTAATAATGAGATAAGAGAGAGAAAATTATATAATTTTGGAATAAATGATTATGATGAAATAACATGATTACTTTAGTGGTCATGTTATTTGATTTCAACCACTCATTGATAATGAGATAAGAGAGAGAAAATTGTATGATTTTTGAATGAGTGGTTGTGATCAAATAACATGACGGCATGATCACTTTTTTACATAAGAGGATCCAAATCTATTTTTCATGTGAAAAAGTGGTTATTTGAACATGTTATTTGATCATAATCACTCATTGATAATTAGATATGAGAGGGAAAAATATATGATTGTGTTAGTGTATATCCCCCTTTGAAATCATTCATTCACTATTTCTACCACGCTAGCTTGCAATGATGAATTCATAACTTGTAGAAAAAATTAATACTAGTTAATCATTTACACTGTTATAAAATGAAATTATTTCTAGCCAAAATATCATAGTAAAAATATAGGTGTATATATTAATTAGTCGTGTGACAGTCGGCAATTGACACAGCAAAATGGTGTTTGAGGAATTCCACGAAGGAGTTGAGTAATGAAAATCGTGAAAAAACAATAAATTACCTTCACATCTACGGAGTCACAACAATATATACGGGACAGTGACCAAAATGTCACGCTTTGACAAAAAATTATCAGAATGTCACGCGAACAGTAAAATTTTTCAAACTGTCACGCGGCATTATTCGCTACACAGTGTGGCGAATTATGTATGCAAGTAATTCGCTACACAGTGTAGCGAAATATGCCACATCAGAATGCACAGAACCAAAAAGTGTCATGTGTCAGAATTGTTGAAATTCGCTACATAGGGTAGCGAATATTCAACAATTTTGACACATGGCACTTTTTGGTTCTGACGTGGCATATTTCGCTACACTGTGTAGCGAATTACTTGCATGCATAATTCGCTACACTGTGTAGCGAATTATGCCGCGTGACAGTTTGAAAAATTTTACTGTTCGCGTGGCATTCTGATAATTTTTTTGTCAAAGCGTGGCAAAATGGTCATTGTCCCAATATATATACCTATAGTACATTGCGATGGAAGGTTTGCGCATTCATTAATTTCATTTTGCATGCAATTGGATCTTCATTTACTAACAACGTCATGGATCACACAACACAACACACATATAAGACTCTGTATACCCTTTAAATATGACATTAGCTCCCGTTTGGGTCTCAGCTTGGCTGATACAATAAATTTCTTGAAAATTTGTGTCAAACCTAGCTAGCTAGATAGCAAATCAATTTTTTAACCATGTTCTTGTTGAGAACCAACCTAGCTAAGCGGTTACTTCCAACTTTATATCATCAGCTTCAGCTTCACTCTCCCCATTCCCGGGTCAATAATAAATATTGAAACTCGTATAATAAATAAACATTGGATTCTACCACGACAGTTTTAAAATTCTGTTCACTGGTGGAGCTAGGAAGGATTATGATGGATGATCATCCTTTTTCAAGTTCATACAAGTATTTAGTTATAACCTACATCTATTTATTTATTTTTTATTTTTTTGTATAGATAGTGATTGTTCCCTTCAAGTTCATACAAGTCTTTAATTGTGAATATCATCTTTATTCTTTTGAATTTCCTGGAAACAACGTGCAAATTAACAAAACCACACAGGTAAATGTCAGGAGCCGATATGTTCGCATTTGTGTTGAATTGGATCTTACCAAACCTCTAAAGGCATCTCATGAATTTGAAGAAAATATTCGAACGATCGAATACGTGATGCTTTTCAATTTGGGTTTATGTTATAGACTTGACAAAGGCCCACATTCTAAAAGGTCCAAAAAAAGCTAACTAAAAAAGAAAATTAAGGAAAGATTCATTAATCATACTAATTCTACTACAACAACAATGGATTAACAACTGGACCCTCAATATTTTTAAGAGGCCAGAAGTACACTCCTATCATGTAACCCATCTATAAATAAGGGTTTAAGCTAATAAGGTATACAAACTCTAAACCCTCTCTCTCTTAACTTGTCATTGAGCAAATATTCCACCCTTTGACTACTCCATTTAAATTATAGCGAACAGTGATCCGTTGATCTCTAGGGCACCTCCCTCATAGGTAGCTGAAAGAGGGCAAACAGATCCAACAGAAATATATCAACCATTGAGTTAGACATCACGATCTATTAGATTGGAAGAGTTTCAAAAATGACAAATATAGCCACAATAAAGACAATTGCCATCACAACAAATGATCAAAATGTCGTTAATCAAAAAGAGGATTTAGAAGTACAATAGATTGTGGGCTTGAGACCATAGCTGTTTGTTAATAAGAAAAGAATATTAAAAATGGTTGCTCGTGTAGCCTAAAAAAGGTGACCACAAAGGAAACCAAGATATCTAACCAAATCCAAAGTCCTAGAGATGGCAAAAAAAGTACAAAAGAAACTCCAAAAATCCTCATGGTCGAGTCGATATTTGAAGATTTTGTTGAGTTTAGTGATAAGAAAGAAGCAAAACACAATGGAGTTAGTGAGGAAAATGTAACCTCTATATCTAACATATCAGCCATAAAATGTTGGCCGAACAATCACACATAAAATTGCAAAACAAAAAAGAGAGAAGGAAAAAAATAGTGGAGACACAGATTCACTCTAGTCACCTAGAGGACGTTTGGGACAGGAGAAATTTTTTTTTATCCCGGAAAAAAAATTTGCGGATAAATACTTAGCAAATTTTTTTACGGGATAATTTGCAAAAAGATGTTTGGTAGCCCAAAAAATTTGAGAGGAAACTTGGATTAATTTGACTAACTATGTTTGGTTGATTATAAAAAAATGATGGGAATCCTTACCAAAATTACCAAATTACCCATACATTTTCTCTCACCCCTCTGTTTATATCTAGGGCTAAGGGTGTTTTTGTCTTAAAAACTTGGAGCCATTTTTCCCCCGCGTCGGCAATTCCTTTTTCCACATTTTCAATGGCAAAGTTCAGCAATATAAAATGGTGGCAAACAACTTGACTGCAATTGAGTTTCCAACGGACAAACTTTTCATCCCCTACCAAACACAACAAATTATTTTTCCATGCCACACTTTCCATGGCAAAAAAAATTTGGCTGCGTACCAAACGCCCCCCTAGTGTAGGCTATGTCCAATAATATTTAACTATATTTTTTCCACTGCACTCATTACTAAGCATTCTATTTAGAAGGAAAATATTAATAGACTTAGAAACCCCAAGCAACCGTCCATATTCATGAGTTCAAGCTTATATTACTAAAAAAGAAAAAGAAAAATCACAAGACCCACAATAGTACTAAGCTTCTGCGATCTTGGGGGTGTTGCTCCTAGGGGTGAAACTGGGTCGGGCCGGCCTACAAGGGCCTTCTGCTCGGCCTACGTCAAGCCAAACCTGACCTAATATATTTCGTAAAATAGGTCGGGTTTGGGCCTTGAAAAAGCTTGTTTAATAAATAGGTCGTAGGCCCACTTTGACAATGCCTGACCTATAAGCCTACAGGCCAACCTATATTGTATTATTTATTTTAAATAAAATAAAATAGAATAAGTATGCCTTGAAAAAAAATAAAAGATATAAATTTAATCAATTGCAATTATTTATAACTCAATTATATTCGATTATATTTTAATAGAAATCAGACTTTATTTCTTATGTAGGAGGAACCAATATCTCAGCATGTTAGATTATGTATATGAATATATTAAAAAAAAATTGGGAGAGGCTATACTTACTATAAGCATCATGATGTGTTTGTTGGATTCATGTAGTTATTCTAATTTACATAATATGGATTTGTTTGTTGGATCTTATGAAATATATGTTATTTAGTTTAAGCATTTTGCTTTTAAAAGTGACTTAAATGCAGATTGTGATGAGTTTTGTTGTGATTCATGATTCTGTTTGAACGTTGAAATTATGATTTTTGGTTTAGCAACAGAATTTGAGTATTTTGTGAAGTTGATTCATTAACAGGCTAATGGGCTAGGCCAGACCATTTGTTTTTTTATAAATGGGTCAAGTCAGGCTAACAGGTAAACTCATACTAGGCTTGGGCCAGACTAAATTGAATTTTTTTGACACATGCTTGGACTTTTCGGGGCAAAGCTTGACCCTGCACAGCCCCCTTTCACCCTAGCTGCTCCCACACCCCGCTAAAAAGAGTTGTTATCTGAATGTGAAATATGACTACCCAACATAAAAAATATGAGAAGACTCAACAAATCCTTAAAGGAAGAAATTAAGTAAGGAAATTTAGGTATGAAAGGAGATAATCAAATCGAGGAAAGTAAAAGATTCATTAAAGAATTCCTTGAAATTTATAAGTTAGATAATTGAAATTTAGATAATCATTTTATGTAAGTTAATAACATTTTCTAAATTTAACTCAAAATTTACCTCAATTTGTAATATATATGATGAAATCAACTAATTGGAAAAAAAAAATTCTAGTCCTCATGATTCAGGGTCAGGGCTTGATTACTCGAAATTAAAACTCTCGGCCTTAATTTTTTATCACTGTAGCTTCATTCCGGTGCTCTCAAGTAGAATCGATAATAATAAATAGCAAAGCACATAGTGACATGAGAAATTTTCATTAATTGTTTGACCAATTCAATGAACGTATATTAAAACATAGAAAAAATAATTAAAATAAAGCAGCATTCCAGTGAAAAGGGTTCTTCGTGCAGACAACGCTTACGTTTCAAGGTCAAAAACCAACCAGCAGTAGCAGAGAGAAAAACCTTCTAGAAAGGTTACTTTAATTGCAAAGTACTCAAAACCGAACCAAAAATAAAGTTAAAGGGCAAAAAAAAATTAACAAGTAAGATGTGCCAAGTGAGTGGGTGTTTATATGGCATGATGAATTTAATAATTCATATCCAATTCAATTTAAAAATTATGTTAAATTAGATCCAGATCAATTATCATTAGATTATTTTTTATATTAATAAATTTTTAACCCTAGTTCTAAATTCCTTCACACAGTTATAATTTTTACATCTTCATTGATTTCTTTATCCAGAATATCATGACAAAGTTATATAATAAATATAATAAAAGATATTAAATAAGGGTGTCAGGAAGAATAAGAAAGGGAATAAGCTATTTTCATTTTTCACATCTTCAATGATTTCTTTATCCAGAAATAATGACAAATTTATATAATAAATATTATTAAAAACATTTATGCTAATTTAGACATTAAATAAGGATGTCAAAATGAATAAGAAAGGGAAGAAATTATTCTACATATATCTTCATTGATTTCTTTATGCAAAATATAATGACAAAACTATATAATAAATATAAAAAAAGGTGTCACATTGAATAAAAAAGAGAAGAAGCTATTTTTACATATTTAATAGTTTCTTATCCAAAACATAATTAAAAACAATTAATAATAATTTGGACACTGAATAAAGGTATCAGGATGAACCAAAAAGAGAATATTCAATGTCTAAATTAATAATGAGAAAGAAAACTAATAATTATTTTTTCCGTCTTGTGACACTTTATTTAATATCTAAACCATTATTAAACGTGATTAATTATAATTATTATATAAATTTTTCATTTATAATAGATAAAAAATTAATTAACATAATATATGAAAAAATTTAATATTAATAAAATATAATATAATGTTTGAAAATAATTAATAAGCGTTGATAAAAAGTAAAGAAAAATTAGGATTGAATTATTTGTTAAATAAAAAAACTACATCAAATCCTGACTTTCTATCTTGCCAAGCCAAGCTTTGCTTTTGCTGGCATCAATTCCACGTCATCCTTTCCTCACCATTAAAAGTCAGCAGCAACTTATTTTTTACCGTAATTCTGGAGAAAAGTTAACGTGCACCCGGTGCATTTTTATTGGGTGTTTCATTTTCCAAAATTAGAAATTTGTTATGACATTTTTATCCCTATTATTTTACTTATTTCCTTCCATGTCCTAATTCTTTTCTATTTTTGAAAAAAGGTGCACTACACCCGGACTGTATTAACTTTTCTCGTAATTCTGAGAGTTTTTGTTTTTCAGCATCACGAAACGGGGCTCAAACGAGAGATTCATAAATGCTTTTAATGCGCCCTTGAGTTAGGTGGATTATTACTTTATTTAATTTTTTTATAATAAAATTGAAGTATTTCGTATTTAATGATATATAATTGAAAAAATACTTTATTGCACAATGCGAAAGTTTCAACATCTTTTGAGTAACAATACTATATGTTTAATTAAATTAAAATATATTTTAGTGCCGTGAATTTCATTTGAAAAATACTTTATCATATTTTTTCCCGAGCATGTTATTTTTTACAACTTTAACAGAAATTGACAAGAGTACCCCTAAAACACTGAAAAGTCATGAATGGCCATCATTGATCATTGGACATCGGACACATTTTTAAGTTTGTTTTTTATGTACAAAAATAGTTCTGAGCTAAATTTTTTAATTATTTCGATTGTTAATTTCTAAATAAAATAAAGAAAAAATATTTATCTTTTTAAATGATACAACTTATATTTTTTCACTCTCACAAAGAGGTGGGACCCACACCTTTTTTTTTTTTGTCAACTCTCTCTTACTTTTTCTATCTCTTTCTCTCTCTTAAAATGACACAACTTTACATCCTTTAAAATGACACACACTTTTCACATAAAATAAACTAATTTAAAGGCGTAAAATTTTATATTTTTGCGAGAAGGCAAGGTCACTTCAGCATGTTAAGATGTGGAGCCCAAAGGCCATAGACAGACCCACTTCCAATGCTAGTGCACGTGGAGTCATCTGGCAGCGTGTAGGTCCTCCATGTTGCATCCGACGGCTGGCTTTCACTGAAAAAGCACTTGAAAGCACATGCACTTTACGCGGTTTTGGTATATTCTATGATTACTTCTAACACACGCTCTTCCCAAGCTACATCCTATGATAACCAACGGTTGCTTGTTAAGCCTATGTTCTTTTGCTTTACAATCCAATTGCCTTCTTGCTCATTTTCACCCTCATATCATATCATATCGTTGTACTTTTCTCCTTATGCTTGAACTTCCCTCTCTTTTTCGGATAATTATATTTTTATATAAGTTTTGAATGATTTTTATGCCCACAAGCTTTTGCTATTATCTTTTTTTTTTTTTTTTTTTGTGTTACTAAGCTAGCAATCACTATTTTTTAATCATAGTGATGACTAACAGTGGCAAATTTGATCCTAACTAACAAGAGAAATGCTAAGTGAATCAACAGCACCACTGGATCAAACTTGGTATTTGTTTTAGACCTGAACGGGTCTATTTGGACTTCTTCATTAGACCGCTCGTTAAGTTTTGTCCATTAATTTTTCAGAGGATAATTAAAAGATTCAATTTACATTCTCCTACAACAACAAAAAAAGATTCAATTTATATCTAATTACTTTTTTCCCATTTCACACATGTCTGACTCTTAATTATAAATAAAAATTTAAGCAGTCTCACATTTTCGTGGGGCTTACGGATTATTATTTCTCATCCACCTTTAACACCTTTTTATAATTATTTTTTAATATTATCCATGGGTTCACCTCTTTGTTAATTCTCATCTTGCCTAAGGCCTTCACGATAACCATCTTTAAATTATAATTCAATGGCTCACATTTCAAAAAAATTATAACCTTTAGATATAAGTGAGATTAACGATCAAGATTGAGAGTGTAATTTACACTGGTGTAAAATTATCCTAACCATATATATATATATATATATATATATATATATATATATATATATATATATATATTACTGGCTCAATTTTTATTTTATTTTTTGAATTATTATTGCCTCACTTAATCACTGTTGTATTGAGTTACTTCACGGATTCATCACTCTCCTCACCAAGTTTAGCGATCAAATAATTTCGTATGCTCTACTACACCCCTATTGTTTTTCTGCCTCTCTTTTATATATGCAGCGTGTAGCCTCGCTGCACTGTATAGACTTGGTTAGGATAATACCAACAAGTTAATTAATTCAATTCTTGTTGAGATATATAGTCCCACATTAGTTGTATGTGCAACTAACGTGAAGTTTATAAGGCCTTGGACACTCCTACCCTGCGAGCTAGCTTTTGGGGTGATGACCTCAAGGTTCTTTGGTATCAGAGCCTCGCTCCCCCCCCCCCCTTCTCTTGTGACATAGGTTGAGCCTGTTGCATTGTTCACTCTTCAAGCCCAATGGGCTCTCCTGTGTGAGGAGACGTGTTGAGATATATAGTCCCGCATTGGTGGTACGTGCAATTAATGTGAAGACCTTGGACACTCTCACTCTTTAAGTTTGGGGTGATGACCTCAAGGTTCGAAACAATTATACTTGAAGATGCTATCCTTAACTCTGGAAGAGATGTGCTTCGGGCAATTTTTTCAAACAAAATAACACGTATCCATAACGATCGAGTAGTTACCGCGCATAGATATTATGCTGGATGATTTACTCAATATTATTTAGGCAATATAGCTCTCTTTAGAGAGGTGGTATATGTAGGCAAAATGAAGGTGATTGATATATTTGGTGTGGTCTGAGTAGGCGACATTCGATTTCCATAATCGTCGACGGTGGAGGAAAGTGACAGCACCGCAGGTTTTGGTGGCGCGTGGTTTGTTGTTTCTCTCTCTAGATCTCGTGATCTGTGTACTTCTGCAATGGTGAGGTGAGTGTCCACCACATGGGAATAACCGACATGAGATTTTAAAGTTCTGTTTGCGGTGTTTGACTGCTGTTTCTAGGAAATACCGGCCAAGATATCGCTATATGGGATATTTCCAAACACATCAAATGACTCATCCGCAAAGCCAAAGTCAACCTTTGAATATTTGTTCAGGTTCGTTCAACCACACAAAAGCATCAAGTTTTCCTTAATTATTATGGGATGGTTATTTTTCATGGGATTTACCTCTATCATTTAACACGATCACAACAATTTTTCTACACATACAATATTTTGTGGGACCCGCAATTTTTGAAGCAAAAATAAAATAAAAAAAATTTTGGCACGCAAAACGAATCTCTATAACATAACACAATCACTTTTCCTACAACATAACTCTTATAAAACCCATTTTTTATTTATAAATTCTTACAAATTATACTGTATTATACTGATAATACATTCTTAAGTAGAGTATTACTAGTCAAATATAGTATAATTTATAAATTAATAAAAAAAAAGTTTGTCAATATAATCTTATTCTATTATTATATAGGTAAAAGTGTTTGTCATTTTAAGTGACAAAACACTCTGTTCTTTTAAGAGAGAGACAGACACAGAAAAACAAATTTTATTTAAATTTTAAATTAAAAAAAAATCATCCACTTTCTCTCTCCCATTATTTCCATTTTTCTGTATCTATCTCTCTCCTAAAATGACATAACTTATGTTATTTAAAATGGCAAACATCAAACCCTATTATATATTACTTGTTGGAGTTAATTTAGAATTAATTATTTTTAGAAATAAAAAATTTCATTTTTGAAAAGTTGTATTTTTTGGGTATTAAATGGATGCGTTTTTTTTGTCCAACAAATGTATTGTTTTATTGATAAATAAGTGTTTTTTGAACTTATGTTTTCTATAAATATATAAAGAATCTGAATTTTTAAAGAAAAGTTTTTTCCTATTGCATTTGTACTTCCACTCTGTTGCGATTGGTCATATATGTGTTGACTTTGATGAGATTATTCAATATGGAACTGTTGCACAAGAATATCTATAATCTGTTATATCTTGGGAGATATTTGTCCATGAATATTGAGCAACTTAGAAAAGAAAAAATTATCTTAAGCACACAGTGTCTAACATTGGGCTCGAATTTTTCCTTGATGTATTCATATATCTTCATACAATATCCTTTAACTGTATGTTATTGTATTTTTTTAATTTTGTATGTGTATTTCATGAAATTATATGTATTGTTAAAATAATTTCTTTAATACAGACAATCCCCACTCGATGATTTTGCATAAAAATCTCAAGACAATTTGGATTATAAATAACCTGTGTTTAAAAAAAAAATTAACTGATATATTGCTTCGAAGTATGATGATGATTAAAAAAGGTTAAGCGACGGTGTTTTTTATCCGTAAGGAAATAATTGCTTTCCATATTAGCGCTTTTGTCCTGTTATATGGTTTTCATTTTGCTTTTTCACAAATTGAAGAACCCACGTGAGTATGGAATCGGACGGTGCGTTATGTGTATGTGTTGTGATTTGTATATATTCTTCATTTTACATTTTTCAAATTTATGATTCGCCATCAGCCATTTTTGTCTTTTATGGGGAGTTTTGTTTACCAAAATGCATTAATTCAGAGAAGAAAAAGCCATGATTGTTGTTTCAATTTTTATGTGTATTATATGGAATTTTGGTATTGTTGAAATAATTTTACTAACACAGGTTTTTTGTTGAATAAACGTTAAATGTGGAATTATGTGTCAGTTTAATTTTTAATGGGTTTAATTCAGCAATCAATTTAGTTTTTTAATGGGTTTAATTCAGCAAACGTTAAATGTCAGTTTTATGTTTGTAAGTTTCTGAAATTATGTGAGTTTATTGTGATGTTAAGTGTCTTTATTGTAGAGTTACAAGTTTTGTAATTTAAATCTATTGTTTGAATGAAAAAGTTACGACTTCTGCCTTAGTAAAAACTCCTTTGTTTTACTCTTCTCCTAACAAATTGGTATCAGAGCTATGGAAAGGGGGAGTGATATGGCACTACCTAAGTTGACGAAGGAGAACTATGAGAATTGGAGCATCCAGATGAAGGCTCTTCTCGGATCCCAGGACGCTTGGGAGAATGTTCAAGCAGGTTTTGTAGAACCACAGGATACTGGAGGCTATTCGGCGGCTCAAACTAAAGCGTTGAAAGAGACGCGTGCAAAAGACAAGCTGGCGTTATTCATGCTCTTCCGAGCTGTAGACGAATCCGGGTTCGAGAAGATAGCAAATTGTGAGACCTCAAAGGCAGCTTGGGACATCTTGGCAAATGTCTATAGAGGAGCTAACCGGGTTAAACAAGTCCGGCTTCAAACCCTTCGTGCCGAGTTGGAGGGAATGAAGATGAAGGACACGGAAGGAGTATCCGGGTTCGTTGCCCGGGTTCAAGGAATTGTGAACCAGTTGAAACGGAATGGAGAAGATATACCTGACACCAGAGTGGTGGAGAAAATCTTGAGATCTTTGACAGACCAGTTCGAAAACGTGGTTTGTGCGATAGAGGAGTCCAAGGATCTGTCTACACTCACCATTGACGAGTTGGCGGGTTCCCTTGAAGCGCATGAACAAAGAAAGAAGAAGAAGGAGGAAACTCTTGAGCAGGTACTTCAGACCAAAGCAACAATTAAAGATGAGAAGATGCTCTATTCTCAAAGTTTCCGAGGTAGAGGACGTGGCCGCAGTGGACGAGGTACTAGCCGTGGTGGTAGAGGTCGAGGCCGAAGTCAAGAAGTGTATGGTGATGAGGTAGGACAGTCAAATCAACAAAACTGGAGAGGACGAGGACGAGGTCGACGAGGAGGTCGGTCACATTATTCAAACATCGAGTGTCACAAATGTGGAAAGTTTGGTCACTATGCGAAAGATTGTAACTCAGACAAGTGTTACAATTGTGGCAAAGTCGGACATTTCGCAAGAGAATGCAGAGAGGAGAAAAAGGTGGAGGAGACGTCCAACCTAGCCACAGAAGGTGAGATGAAGGATGGTGTCTTGTTAATGACACACAGTGAAGGAAGTCCTGACGATGACATGGAGTAGTATCTTGACACGGGTGCGAGTAACCACATGTGCGGACATAAACACTTCTTCAAGGAGATGATAAAAGTGGAAACCGGACATGTTTCGTTCGGGGATGCCTCAAAGGTTGAGGTAAAAGGCCGATGTACGATCTGTTTCCTACAAAAGGACGGGTTAATTGGCTCAATTCGAGATGTGTACTATGTACCCGACCTAAAAAGCAATATTTTAAGCATGGGTCAACTGATGGAGAAAGGTTACTCGGTTATTATGAAAGACTGGGTATTGTATTTGAAAGATGAGCAAGGTCGGATGATAGTCCGAGTTCAAATGGGTAAGAATCGTATGTATAAACTGAATTTGAAATGTGTACAGGTTGAATGTTTACAAGCCGAGATAGAAGATAAGGCGTCACTTTGGCATCTCCGGTTTGGTCACCTACATTATGGTGGTCTAACCAAGTTGGCAGAGAAAAAGATGGTGGACGGGTTACCTGACATAAACTTTGAAGGAAAGTTTTGTGAGAGTTGTGTACTTGGAAAGCATGCCAGGACCACGTTTCAGAAGATGGCAAGATTCCGGGCTAAGCAACCTCTGGAACTAATACATACCGACTTGTGTGGACCCATCAATCCGGGTTCCTTCAGCGGTAAGAAGTATTTTATTTCCTTTATTGATGATTTCTCACGGAAAACTTGGGTTTACTTTCTGAAGGAGAAGTCCGAGGTGTTTGATGTGTTCAAGAAGTTCAAGGTGATGATTGAGAAAGCAACAGGAAGCTATATCAAATCGGTGCGGTCTGACAGAGGTGGGGAATATACCTCAACAGCGTTTATGTCGTTTTGTGAGGAACAGGGGATAAGGAGGTTTCTAACAGCACCATACTCACCACAACAGAATGGCGTGGCTGAAAGGAAGAACTGGACTATTCTTGACATGGTTCGGTCAATGCTGAAGAACAAAAGGATGCCGAAGGAGTTTTGGGCGGAAGCTGTGCAGTGTGCTGTGTATGTGCAGAACCGATGTCCACATTCAAGCTTGGATGACAAAACACCCCAGGAAGCATGGAGCGGTCAAAAGCCTTCAGTGGCTCATCTCAGAGTTTTTGGTAGTGTGGCCTATGCACACATACCGGACCAGCTCAGAACCAAGCTCGACGATAAAAGCAAGAAATATGTTTTTATTGGATATGATGAAAAAACAAAGGGGTATAAGCTGTTTGACCCCGTCAACAAGAAAGTCATAGTGAGCAGAGATGTAAAGCTCAATGAAGCAAATGAGTGGGACTGGAGCAATTCATCTGAGATAAACTTTGAAGACGGAATCACAACACAAATTATCAACCCGGCAAGTCCTGAAGCTTCTGATGATGAAGACGAGGTACGACAACTCAGGATGCGGAGCATACAAGACATATATGAGTCAACAAGTGAGGTACATTTTGTTTGTCTTCTTGCAGATTCTGAAAATATAAGCTTTGAAGAAGCCATCCGAGATAAGAAATGGCAAGACGCCATGGATGAGGAGATAGAAGCCATTGACCGAAATAACACATGGGAGTTAGCCGAGCTACCAAAAGGAAGTCGGCCCATTGGAGTGAAGTGGGTGTTCAAGAAGAAGATGAATGCTCAAGGGGAGATAGAACGATATAAAGCTCGGCTAGTTGCAAAAGGTTATAAGCAGAAGGCTGGAATTGACTATGACAAGGTGTTTGCCCCTGTTACAAGGATGGAGACAATTCGGCTACTCATCTCACAGGCTGCTCAATACAGATGGCCAATACATCAAATGGATGTAAAGTCGGCATTCCTGAATGGTGTTCTTGAAGAAGAAGTTTATGTGGAACAACCGTCGGGCTACATGAAGGCAGGAGAAGAGAAGAAGGTGCTGAGATTGAAGAAAGCACTTTACGGGTTGAAGCAAGCACCACGAGCATGGAATGCTCGTATTGACAAATATTTCAAGGAGAATGGACTTGAACAATGTCCATATGAATATGCTGTTCATGTCAAGAAAAATGGAAGAGACTTGTTAATTGTGGCTCTTTATGTTGACGACCTCATTTTTATGGGAAACAATGCCAAGATGATACAAGAGTTCAAGAGCACAATGACAAGAGAGTTCGAAATGACAGATCTCGGTTTTATGAAGTTCTTTCTCGATTTTGAAGTAAAACAAAATGAGAAGGGAATCTTCATGTCACAGGAGGCTTATGCAAAAAAGATTTTGAAAAAGTACAAGATGGAAGATTGCAACCCGGTTTCAACACCAATGGAACCCGGTTCAAAACTTTCTAAGTTTGATGGAGGAGACAGTGTTGATGCAAGCAAGTACAGAAGTTTGGTGGGAAGCCTACGCTATCTCACATCCACGAGGCCGGATATCTCGTTGAGTGTCGGCATAGTAAGTCGGTTCATGGAGGAGCCAAGATACACACATTGGAAGGCGGTAAAGAGAATTCTGAGGTATGTTCAAGGTACAGTTTCACACGGGTTACACTACTCGAGCTCGGCAAAATACAAGTTGGTTGGATATTCTGATAGTGATTGGTGTGGAGACGTAGATGATCGAAAGAGCACGACTGGTTATGTGTTTTTCATGGGCAACACGACATTCACTTGGATTTCGAAGAAGCAACCTATTGTGACACTGTCGACATGTGAAGCTGAATATGTAGCTGCATCTTGGTGTGTTTGTCATGCAATGTGGCTCAGGAATTTGCTAAGCAAGTTGGAGGAAAAACAAGTAGGCCAAACTGTGATCCGAATTGACAATAAGTCGGCTATAGAGCTAGCCAAGAACCTGGTAAATCATGAAAGAAGCAAGCATATTGACGTCCGATTTCACTTCATCCGGGATCAAGTAAAGGAAGGAAATGTGGGGCTAACACACGTGACCAGTCAAGAGCAAGTCGCGGATATCTTCACGAAACCGCTACCGACGGTACTCCTTGACAACTACAAGAAATTGATCGGCATGAAGGATGCAGAAGCATTTAGGTTTACGGGGGAGTTTTGTTGAATAAACGTTAAATGTGGAATTATGTGTCAGTTTAATTTTTAATGGGTTTAATTCAGCAATCAATTTAGTTTTTTAATGGGTTTAATTTAGCAAACGTTAAATGTCAGTTTTATGTTTTTAAGTTTATGAAATTACGTGAGTTTATTGTGATGTTAAGTGTCTTTATTGTAGAGTTACAAGTTTTGTAATTTAAATCTATTGTTTGAATGAAAAAGTTACGACTTCTGCCTTAGTAAAAACTCATTTGTTTTACTCTTCTCCTAACAAGGTTATCCCTTCTCAATAATATTAACATCATTTGGATAACACTATTAACATGGTGATTATCCTTCACTATGGGTTTCTAGTATGAGTAGTTGTCTACAGTAAGTTTAAACATATTACCATCATGCATTACGTATCATCTATCTCTGACCTCACAGAACTCTTGATCGAAGAGCTTTTACCATTGTCTCAAATCCCTACAGTTTCCAACCCGGCTTCTATATCAAATAATTCGGCCTTCTTCAAGTTGTTTTACGAAAGCATTGATGAACAAACAATATAAACGAAAATAAATAGAGATAAAGAAATCAGAGAACACCAAAACTCTTAACATGAAAAAACTCTTCGATATAAGGAGTAAAAATCATGGGACAAAGTCTAGAAAACTTCCACTATAAAAAATAGGATTACACAAAGTATTCACCTTTCCTCAATAACCATAAGACTTCATCCTCTAGAAAGAAGGGTTAGATAAGTGTCTCAAATAAGCGTTTCTCTTTATAAAGGAGATAGGGTATTCTTCTTCTTCAGCAATGACGTTGGATTTCTTCTTCGGAGGATCTTCGTCTCTGGCTTGCGCGTTCTCTTGTGCGTTTCTCTTTCTTCAGGTTTGCCTCTTTCTCTCTCTCTCTCTCTATGCTTTGACAACTCAACATCTAAACATCTATTATTATAAACGAGAGATTATGACACATATTAATTGAATTAGGTCCATCATGGGTTACGGACCCAACAACAGCGATAAGAGTAATATACTAGTAGGTCTTTTATAATTTTCACAAACAAATTATAAACTTCTGATATTGCAGTGATAAACACTTCTATATAAAGTATGCTATTTCTAGTTACTAAAAAAAAGTATGCTATTTCTATTTTTTCCCCAACTTTTTAACTTATGTGGATGAAATCTGGAATCTAGCTAGGACAACATTTTAATTATGCATGGTAGCTTTGTCACTTTTAACCACTTGACCAGCCAATGAACTATTTAATGGGCATGAAACAAAAATATTGGGAAATTGCGAGCAGAAATTCTTAATATCAATTATGCAATGTGCCCATATAACACCAAACTTCATATTCTCAATCTTAATTCAGACGGCACGATCGATCGCCGCTTCCAACTACCATCTTTCAATTGAAACTGCCATCTTTATTCTATATACCGACCATTATATTTTAACTGCAGAGAATTTATTAGTCTCTCTTGTTTTGTTATTATAGTAAACATTGGAGAATATTGATGGTTTAGGTTCATGGATTCTCCTCTCATTCATTTAACTTGCCTATAGAAACATTGGCAATTCATTGAACAACATATATTCCCAATTGAATATTTGTGCGCAGCAAATGTGAAAGCAAATTGATTAATCTACCTATGATTCGAATATATATATTTTTTAGAATGATTTTTAAAAGATATTAACCAAACCCATTTGAGTTTTTAATAATAAAAAGATACGTTCTAGATGTGTGTCACCATCTACGATTTCCATACTAGATTAATATTTATCGTCATCCACTATAGGTTCATGTAACGCCAACGGTACTTGTGAACAAATTTTTTAAGCTTTTGTTTAGTCGAAAATTTCCAAAAGCACATACTTCTTATTCCCTTCCCTTCGAAATATTTCCAATAGAAAATAGGTGGCTTGTTTTTTAATCTAAAATTTTATTCTTTTAGATGCTCGCAAGATCTTCCATGGTTTAATTATTGTTTTTCTCCTGTACCAAAAAAAAAAAATTATTGTTTTTCTAAAAACTTTAGTTCTGAATATAGCTCATTCTCATCTTGAACTTGTCCTGTTTGTAGCTGTAGTCTATAGGTCTGGATAGTCAACCCAACAACTTTTGACCAAAGCAATAGCAAAAAATTAATTAATATAAAATTTGTTGGATTAATTTTAAGAACTATTTAAAAATATTAGTCATTGTTCTTACAGCAGCAGCATAAAAAATGTCATCTTGCAAGACAACCTTAGTGTAGTTTCTTTCAAAAATACCACTTTTTTAGTTTTCTTCTCCGGCTGTTGTTGCCTTGAACATATTAGCAACATTTATTACCCAATATAAAAGGCTTGTTATCTCTTGCTTAAACAAAGTTTATTATAAAGCTTCAAGCTTCACCCAATTAAATAATTAAACAAGAACAGTGTTAAAATTAGACGCACGTACATGTTATTTTAGATGGGGGCATCGTCTTTGAATTGATTTGGTGCTCTCTACTTAATTACAAGATTGCAAACTCTTGAATTCTTTCAATCACATTTTATGGTTTATCTAAAATGGAAATTAATTGCTGGTGAGATTGACACTCTTGGTTCAATCTTTCGTCTATATTAATTGTGACTTAAGTTCAATTCTCATATTTTCCTTTTTAATAGGCGATATAATAATCACTTCCTAAATTTTTATCGAGGTTGATGATTTTTCCTGATCTTATAAATAAAAAATGTGATGATAACTAGCTCCTGACCGATAGAAGGATTGAAAATAATGGTGGTTTATTTTGGTATTGTTTTTATGTTAATATCTCTAAAGAACATTGCCAACACTTGAGTTTTGACTCCTCCAATTAATTATATTGAATTTTAATTCATTAAATGTTAGAATTTAATTTCATTTTGGAAGCCCAGGTCTTTACTAAGGAATGCAGATTAGATTTTCCGCATCTATCGGATGAATCTGTTTCAGATAGTAATCAAACTTATTTTTATTTTATTGTATTAAATATGATTTTCTTAAGTGATTGAGGAATCTAGTTTTTATAAAAACATTATGATCAACATAAAAAATATATAAACCAATCCATGAAAGAGATTGTTGATCTATCATATCATAGCCTAAAGCATCTTAATACAATACCAAAATAAAAAATAGTAAAAATATAAATTGGTGAAGTCAAATATATTCATTATTTATATATAAGAAAGAAAAATGTTTGTCTTTCTAAAGAATATAATTTTGTGTCATTTTATATCCTAATCATTGATTTTTTTTAATCAACAGTTATAATTTATTGGGTCAAACAGTTATAATTAATTACTAATTCATAATAGATTATAACTATTGATTAACGAAAATCAACGATTAGGATCTAAAATGACATAAAGTTATATCTTTTAAAAGAACAAATATTTTTTTCATATAAGAAATGTTTTAAATATTTCAAAAAAAAATTGTTCATATTAATGAAACTCATTTTTTTAATATTATTCATTTAATTTTTTGAAAAATGAAGTGAAGCTAGTCTAGTTAGTCAAACAAGTGGTTTTTTTTTAAAAAAAAACAAAAACAAATTTACTAACCCAAACCAAATTAATCTCTTAAAGATCGAGTTGTTTTGGTTTGGATTACCATATAAAAATAAAAATAAATTCTATATTTTTATAAAGGATTTAATGTTTCTATAGTGAATGTAGATAAGTTATATATCTACATTTACTCTTAAAACGACTTTGTTTTGGGTTAAAAAATTAAAAAAATTATAATGAGAAAGACTATTATAACCGTGAAATAAATTATAATCACAAAAATACATTGATTTCCACCTCAAAACGACATCATTTTGGACTCAATTAGATAATTTATCTACATTCATTGTAAAAAAATAAACACTTTTATAAATTTCTGGTGTGAACATGTCGAGTTCATTTCACGTCAATGTCTCACACAAATACAAATACACTAAATAAAAATATGACACAAATAAAATATTATGTTAAAATGTTTAACACAAACATGTCCCATGAATTTCATAGATTGACATGACATAAATAATTCCCTAACTTTTAAAAAGCTTATTATACGGGTTGACATGATATAACATGCCACAAATTATCTATTTGTCATTATAATTTTCACCAATGTTATGTTAACACATCACGGTACAACACAAATATAATATATAAGAAGATTAATGTTTCATATTTGCATGTTCATGCATAATTTGATATAATTTTTTTAGTTTTCTTTTTTGCCATCATGAACACAACACGAGCGTAAACATAGGTTAATTAGAACATAAAATTTTTACATTGTATCTGTATCATGTCAGCTGATCATATGGAAAGTTGCCACTCTTATTTACTACTCATCCTATCCATAATAGTAAAAAGGAATTATAAGAATTATTATTATATTTCACTAACATTTGTCTGGATTTTTTTTTTTTTTTGGAAGTAAAATCGGGATTCTTTTATAATTTAACTCTACTCCAATAATTTCTATATCTAAAATATAATGATAAAGTCAAATAATAAACATAACTAAATACATTTACAATGATTTTGGTATTAAGTGATGGTTTCAAAAACAATAAAAAATAATCAAGAAAATAAAAAACTTAATTATTAAAGTCTAAAATTCTCGTATTTAAAAGTTTAGAAATATATTTTAAAAAGATTGTTTGAGTGAGAAATTTGATTATCCAAATAAAAATCATACATAAAAAATATGTGTTTATAATTAATAACTGTTTCAAATATAACATGAAAGAAATTAATTATTCTCACTAATCCAAACATATTTAAATATTAGTTCAAATTAACGAGTTCATAAGTAAAAAAAGAACCCCTTCAATAGTGAAGAATTTGAGTGGGTTGTATTATATATATATATATATAAAAAAAACCTTTTATTAAAATCCTAGGAAATGGTCCTAAAACACAGCAGAGTAAATTTGTACTCAAACCCAAAGCAGTAACGCGTTGACAGAATGCTTCTCGATTTTCTAGAAAATAAGAAAACGGTAGCGATGATTGCGGCGCCTCTCGATTGGAATATTTTCAATTTCCCTCTCCATATCTCTCTTTTCTTGTAGCTTACAAAATAAATAGTATTTTATCTTTTCGTCAGTTTTTTTAATAATAATTTCTTACATGAGGTAGGGGTATGCTATTATTATTTATATAAAATTGGCCAATAATTTAAGGAATCGTTTCAAACTTTCAATTATTTTTAATATATGTATCTGTTTAGGTTTCGGACCGTGCTTGAGGAATGGGATGTTCGGCACACATGGGAAGTCAAAGTCAACATTTTTATATGCACTTTATATTAATATTAGTGTTAAGTAATGATTTTAATAATGCATTTACACAGTACTTATCTTTTTAATATAGAGTAGAGACTGGTACGTTAAGTTAAATTAATTGAAAGGTGGGAAGGAGGTAAAAACGCGTAGAGCAGAAAGAGACAAACAGTGGCGCTTTAATTGGGAGCAGTAAGGACAAATCAGCATCGTGTTGCGTGCACGTCTCAACATAAATTAGGGATTCCATTTGCGCTTTTTGTAGCTATATATGATATTGCTATTTGGAAAATCAATGACCGATGCTACTACACCAACACGTACCACGTAAAAGTCCATATGGCTCCTCAATCCAAATTTCTAAGAAATCATTTCACACAACTCCACCGGACCTTTCTCTTAAGCTCCACACGAAAATCAAGTGTTTTTTTTTCCTCCCTAGCTAGTATGTTTGGTTTTGATTATTTTTGGGAGAAAAAGTTGTTTTTAATATGTTTATCATTAGTTATTCATACAAGATAAACTCATCTTAACATATATTAAATTTTTATAACGAAGGGTCTATGTGTGTAGCTAGAGAGAGAGAGAGAGAGATGGGTTTATTAAATAAACAATCGTTGTGTTATCAAAAAAAAAAAAAAAAAAAAATCGTTGAGTTAGAATGAACAAATTATAATTTGATCCTATTTGAAATATTATATAAAAGGTGCGAATATATACATAATTACATTATTGACTTTTAGAAAGTAAAATAAATAGCAAGTAAATTAAAATATTTGACAAAAATTTGGTTTGATAAGTTTAAAAGAAAGGAAGTATACATTTTTTTTTGTTGGTTTATATTATAGAGGCTGAATGCTGGATAGTCTATGGCCTTTTGTATATTCAATCTGTCCCTTTCTAATATATTTTAAACTTAACTACCGACATATATATATATATATATATATATATATATATATATATATATATGAAATAATCAGGGTTGAATTATTAATAGAGACCTCGAGACTAAAATAGCTTCAATAACCTAGCAGTGGTTCTAGTGGCCTGGTGTGATATCATTGCTACTGAATGTGCATGCATATTTCACTGAGCTTTATTTGGTATCTTTTTTGCATTATTAATTGTTAAATACTGTATTGAATTTTATTTCATAATTATATAAAATTGGTCAATAATTAATGAATCTTAAATTATTTATTTATTAAATATATCAAACTTCTTTTTTATGAGGTGGAAAATAGAAATTATTAATTAATATCACGTTTATAGATTCTTCAAAACATTACGAATAAACAAATACTGGTATATGGAAGATTACTTTATACTCCACTGTCGTTGCGTATAATCAGTTAATGTTCGGTGTGTTCCTATCAGTATTTAAAAAGTTACCTGATAATATTATTGTTGATTACAACATAAAAAAGATTCCAGCGATTTCTTTTTTATATTAAAAAATGGATATTGTGTCACTTCGTGCCTCAATTATTTGCAAGATATAGATGGGTACTTATTTATACCATAAATATGTGGATGTTGTTAATCTCAACGTTTTGGATTAATTAAATTTCCTGAGTGATATCTTAACGTGGATATATGTGAACCAGAATATACCGTTATATTGGTAAGGTATGTATGAGGGTATTTTTTTTTTTAAGGGTGAGTGGGTAGGGTTTTAGTGAGGACTCTTTTAATCTGAACAGATTAATGTGTGTTTTAGAATACGCCACGCTCAATGGATTGTGCACCTCAATCAATTTCAGTAATAGAAATCAAAGTGACATAATTATGAAGTATGTCAGTGTTGATCACCTTTTAGATATGAAGGATTTATCCATCAAAATTAGATTTCCACTTGGTGTAAAAATTTGAGACACATACATACGCATATACATGCATAAATATCTCAAACTAACCCATCTTTACCTAATTTGGAATCTTTATTAACCTCTTTGTTTATTTTATTTTTGTTCAATACTTGATAACCCATACTTGATGACCCACTATTATTAGTAGTACTTGCTACCCCGATTTAACTATATATACTAGGCTTCTTTTGGTTGACTCAACCTTAAACCTTCAGAGAAGAAAGCAAACACCTTTATCCTTACTGAGAAGGGCGAACAGCACAATTTCAAGAACATAATGTATGGGATATCGTGAAAAGGCCCTAAAAATTAGTGGAAATTGATGCTGAGAAGGGGAAATCTGTTTTACATGTTGGAGGGTGACTTTTTGGCAAGGGTGTCAAACGAAACATTGGACCATCGTTTAGGCAATAAATGGGCCAAGTCCCGTCCCGTCCAATAACTCAATAAGGTCAACAACCATACCAATACCTTGGATGGTTCTTCGACAAAGATATAACTGACTCGTCGTTAAATATTTTAAGGTACAAGAACCCTACCAACCAAAAGCTCTAGATAATGTCTTAGTTTATAATGTGGCAAATATTGGTCCACGGGGGCCTTTTCAACTTTGTCGTCCCATAATAACAACAAAAAACCTGATAAAATATTGATACAAGAGATAGCTTCAAGCTATAAAAGCAAGCCACTAAAAATCTAGGGTAGACTTCTTCACGGTTTATAGGTAAAGAAAATTGGACCGGCACTAACTTTTAAACCACCAACTTTCAACCTATCTAGTCTCGACAGAACTCCAAGTGTAACTTCAGTGCCTTGAAGGAGGGTATGCTGATATCCAAACAAGCCTTTAAAATATAATAATAATAATAATAAAATCAGCAATAAAAAAAGGTTATTAATTAACCAATAAATGTCATCTTTAAAAAGTCAATAATGAAAAATTAACGACAACTGAAAATCAACTAAATATATAAATATGACATATATATATTGGTATACCAACCTTAATTTTCTCTTTGAGACGAGTTACCCTCGAGTATCCCCACAAACTTTGAGTCGGTTATAAGATTAATCTCGAGTCAGGACTTAGTCATATTTAAAGCTCATCGTCCTTTCCCAAAGATACATTCGGTAGGAATCGAACTAGATTCTATTCTCACTCTACTCAGCATGTGTTATCAAGTGAGCTGCATTCATTGGGTAAAAACATGACAAATTAGTTATCAAGATTTGAGCAATTAGCTTTTGAAATTGAATTACACCAAATTCATTCTCAAGTCTAATATAGTGTGGAGCGTCTAAATCTTAATATTAGGCCACCTACGTATGTAAGGCCACTTTTCATATCCAGTCTTGGCCGTGAGTAGGGATGTCTTGCCATCCTACAATTGTTGAGTATATGAGCAAGAATTTAACTTCTGTAAAAGTAAAATGTAGAGTTGAAACCATTGATTGAAAAATTAAACGCTAAAATTATGATAAAATATATGGAATGTATACTAAACTATGAAGTTGTTAAAATCTGATATCTTAGTTATAACTCTACACTTTACCCCGTAAATTGCACTCGTCACTTACAAGAGCCAAATCCTATGGCAAAAGTACTCATAATAAGTAAAACCAAGCCCATCCTCAATTTTATTATTAATAATAATAATAATAATAATAATAATAGTGACTCCTACAAGAAGGTTCTTGACTGAAATTAGAGGGGCAAGCGGCTCTCCTAATAAAATTCTCAGGCATTGCTGCAGATATGCAGAGAAAGTTCTTTTCTATTTGTGACTGAAAGAAAAGAAAAAAAAAAAGGAAAGGGCAAAAGAAAGAACGAACGAACGAAAAGAAACCTGATCCTATTTGAAAGGTCGACTATGCTTTTGACTTTAGACACTCGACCGTATTTATGAGTCCCCATGTGAAGAGTCTACGCCCATAAAATTAATTAGCCTGCTAACCGCATAATATTCAACCACATGTCATGCCAGAACACAAGAAGGAATCCTGTTTTGGCACATGAATGACAGTGCCACTTTACCAAACTTATATACCATTCAAACAGTAAATAAATAAATAAAAGGAGCTTTAAGACTAAGATCCTGGATTACTCTATTTTCTATTAATTCGTTTATTTACAGAAGTATATTATTATACCAGTTGACTAGATCATTTATGGATAATCTCATTCCTGATGGGGGTAACATAACATTGGGTAGACATTGATTATGACGTCTTGTTCCTTCATTATGCATGGTTTTACCAGCTGATTTCATTCACAAAAGCTTCTGTGGGGCCCTTTTGATTACCCCGGTGGTCCAGATTTTGAATTCAAACAACAGCTTGCTCAGACGATTAACCTTAACACCAACATTATAAAATTAAACAAGTAACTAAATTGCAAAACATAATAGGCAAAATGATTTCTGCAGCTGCTGTACCTACAGCAAGCAAGGATCCGCATCCGAATCCTAGGGTACGGCAACGGATCCTGAGTTTTTTTTTTTTTAAAAGCCGTGGGGTCCACTTTTCTGTGTCAACTGTAGATAACACTATCTACGGCTGCTGCAGAAATGTTAAGCCCAACATAATATACCCATATGATCATAAAACATGCCCATGGACCTGCATGTGGTATTTTTACAAACGTTATAGAGACCAGTAAATTAATCAACGGTTCCTATCCTTGACAGATTCTACTGTAGTGAAACCAGAATTAGGAAAAAGAAGCAACTCGGCAATCCATCTACATTAGAAAGTGAACTGAGGTTAGAATCATACTCTCAACTGAAAATGTATAAATGCCAAAACTTTAGATCTAGGTGTGAATAAATTTTGTTTGCTAGTCTTGAGCAGTCGTGGCACCAGCTTCTCTAATTCTCCGTTGATGAACTTCCCAGTTCACGCGAGCAATTGTAACCTGATCAAATATATTAAAAAGATCAAGAACTATAACTAATTAATGTCAAGAAGAATATTGAGACTTAGGTGATATACTTTAGTAACATATGCACACACACAAAAAAGGTGCGATTGGTAGAACTGAAAATGAGGGTTGAAAATGACGGAATGTGAATCATTGTGTGCTTGCTTAAAAGAATAAAAAGGAATCAATGGAAGTCTGTCACTGTGTAATGCTTAGCTCATTCCTTTCCAATGTGGGATTTTTTTATCACTCTCACTTGAATTCCGAACACATTGCTTCTTCCTTAGTAATTTTTTCATTTTCATATAGAAAGATGAAAGTAATATAAAATGCAATATTAAAATCTATTCCTCTCCTTTCAATTTTCACTCCCTTCTATATATCATACTCATTCACCGCCTCTTACTAAAGGTAGTAAAGGGTTTGCAATGGTTGGCCATACAATGCAAGTTCGATGCTATGAACATTTATTTACTTTTGATGAGTAGGTGTGGTGAATGCAGAGAGATATAGAGCACCTGACAGTTAGCAATCTGACCTGAGTTATTGTAACCTGTTCCCTCAAGAACTGTAGATCAGCAATAAGAACATCTAAACTGGCTTTGGCATTATCCAGGTTCTTCTGTAGAAGACAAGTAGCCTGCCTGCACCAGAAATTTACATAAAACTTGTGTAGGAAAACAATTAAAAAAGAGAGAGAAAAGAACAACAAAAATACTTAAAACTAACGAGGAAAGGACCTCTTCTAATGAATATTCCAACATAACATTTGCTTCCAGCCATAAACACAACGAGTCAGTTTCCTCTATGCCAGCTCATGAATATATTCCTTCCGACGCTTCAAAATCAGCTGTAAGTGCCCTGCATTTAAGTAGAGCAGAGCATACACCTTCCAGTTAATAACACACAGCTTCAACAATGAGTTCCATTTTATCCACAGTTAGTGTAAAACTTTTTACAATATTAATGAACAAGAAAGTACAACACCCATTATAGAGGCAGTAATTTTAATGCAGGGAATTTTCCAGTTGAAAATTAAAATGAGTATCATATCAGTTATGTTGAAAACCTTTGAATCATTTGGAGTATATCACCAGTGGGCATGATTCTTCCTAGCAAGGACAAAAAAGGAAAGCCAGTTACAAAAGTCTATCCCAAATTCCCAAATGCAAAATGTGGTAGATTTGTGCAAGAACCTAACGAGCGTGTGCATACAAAAGCAAAGTAATGCAGTGCACACCGCACAAACATGAATACTCATGCGTGAGTGTATGTATGTTGATTGTTGGGAAAGAGATTAGTCATGGTATCAATGTTATATGAGGGGTATGCACGCAAAAGCAGACTCCCAAGATATCAGTTTAAGATGATGAATAAACTATTAGGGACTAGCAATTGACAAATACTAATGAACATACAGAACTTTTTAATATGTTACCAACTCCATGACATAAAAAATATAGTCAAAAAAACATCAGTGGCAAATGTAAACAAAGGCATAAAACTAGAAAACTGAAACAAGCAGCAGTATTATAAGTCCAAAGGGAGGTAATATCTATCCTTAAATATCGATCAGAATTGACCATTGATCTCAATGACCAATAATTGGAAATTGACATGGTAAGTAATTATAAAATATCTAGAATATCCCAAAATTTCAAATTATTTAAAAATTTCAAATCAAATAAGTTGAATCTTACTCAAACCAATAAATAGAGTTGAGGTTATAGTTAAAGCTGGCCATCAACTGCTTCATGGAAGATAAGAAAAAGGCCAAGCTGAATATAATCACCTATGTGTTATCTACTAATAAGGAATAAGGATACCTCTAAACAATACTAAAATAGTGCTAGCTTATTTCCTCTCCTCCCCTCCCCCCTCCTCCTCCCTCCTCTTCCCCTTCTCTACCTCTCTCTTACCTTTTTATGTACCATTTTTTACTCAAAAGGGAGATTAGGAACCAGGAAGCCTTTAAGATATATCAACAGTATAGCAATCATTGCACACACTATGAGGGCAACTTTATATGCATGAATATTGAATAGAGTGATTCACAAAAGTTTAGCTGTCTCATAATAGCTAATCTGCCCATTCATATCTAACACATTTTCCTCATTTAAAATCCACGTATCTTTTATTCAACATTTACTATCATATACTAACGAGAACCAAACGTACCTCACCAGTAAGTACCCTTCTTAGCTTGCAACGTAGCAACAACATCAAGCACTTCTCAATATCTGTTATCTTTGCATGACAAACAAAATAAATAACATAAGTGAACATAGAGAGAAATATACAAAATGCATAACAGACAAAGTATTAGATTTTTTCAAGATTTTAAGCTTAGCATTAGCAGTTGGTAATGCAAGTAAAAATTTTACTTCTTTGGATTTAAGTTAATTATAATCCTGAAAATATGAAGCCTACACAGTTAGTAGAAGAAAATGGAGTTTGTCTCAAATTAAATAAAGTTTGAGAAATTTGGAGTCTATATTTACCAGCCTAAATACAATGCAACTCCTTTAGCTGTAATACCAACAGTATGGGTCTGGTTCCAGCCTACATATGTTTTTTGAAAAATGAAAATATGGAACCTCATAACACCAGTTCCAAAATAGTAATATTAAATTATTAATAATTATGACATGTCACAGAGCCAAGAGCTTGGTGCATGATCCTGTCAAGCAGGAGCCTAAAGTTACATTAAAATGTCAAATTCACACTTGGTCTTATAGCAGTCAATATCTTACTCACTGCTATTTATTCTAGCTTGTAACCAAATAAAATTTTTGGTTGTGTTAGCCCCTAATCGAAATTTCACCAACCATGTATAGCTAGAAAAATTAGAAAGGTCATATCATGGCGAGGTATAATCTATAGATATATTATATAAGGCAAGGAAACCTGAAGATCCCTTTGCTGAGCAAGAAGCTTCATTTCAACCAACTTGTATTGCTGATGCCTGCAGGAATAAGGGCTGGGTGATTCATAAAATCTTATGAAACAAAAGTGAAACCTCCCTGAATGCTTAACCAAAATTCACACATAGAACTTCCTTAAGTGTGAGAATGAAGTTTTAGTTACTCAAGATTCTATTCAAGGTAATAGCAACTTATGAAACCTACTTTCTTCGTAGAACTAGCAATAATAACAATGCAAGGAGTTTTGCTGTACAATTCCCGCTCATAAAACATAGAAATAAGGATTAAGTTTATTAATTCAAAATTAGTGTCATTACTATTATATCTTTGGGGAGAGGGAAGCTTTTTATAGTAACAAATTCATTTATGCCGTTTATTATATGGAAGTGTACACCTAATGACTCCCAAGAATGACAAGCTAAGCATGATAGATCCAAAGCGCTGTCTAAAATTTAATTAAAAACAACACTACGCATTAATTTCAATTAGATTGTGTGAAGTAGCTATCTCTAACTTTGCATGAAAGTCTTTACTTCACATCCTATTAGCTACATTTAGGCGTTCCCATCAATGTCTTTAGCACTATAAAATCCTTTGAACATTCCGAGTTACTACTCTGTAAGGTGTATAATAGGCATATAAAAACTTCACATGCACTTCTGCACATGCTGTTGATCTCACCTTCATTTATGTCATCTCTCCAAATCCAATGAACCACAAAAATGCTCATAAAATAAAACCGTGCTACATCTCAACCCTCGTATATGCTCTTAATATTACATCTAGGAAAATTGCCTCACTATTCTGATCCAACACCAAAATAAAGAAGAAGGAAAAAAATAAAAAAGAATTACTCAATTGAGGGATCTAGCAGCAAATAGCAGATCCTTTTAAAACCCAAAAAAATTAGCTTTTGAGAATCTTAAGTCCTCTAGTAAGTATAGCTATTAGTTGGCACTTTCACAGAAAATCAAAGCAAACCCAATCGAACCCAGTAAATGATAATGAAGAGTGTAATGATTATTGGAGAAAAAGGAGACCTTTCTTGGAGGAAAGCCAAAGCAGAGGTGACATCGAGGCCTGACTGAGTGAGATAAGTTTGAACATTCTCTACGAACTGAGCACCTGGTATCCCTCTCCGCTCCCTCACCCCATAATCTGTTCCTGACGACAACGAAGAAGAAGAAGAAGAAGAAGAAGAAGCCATTGTTGTGTTGTTTCCTCAATCGAACACTGAACTGAAGTTCTACTATGGGTTTATTTTGGGTCCGTTTCAGTGATGGGCCTAGGACTTGTTAAAAAAAAATTCAGGACCCTGCGTTGAATGGCATGCATTTGAAGCCCATGGATGATTCCTAATGGGCCTTTTGGGCCTGGCCCAATAGATCTCCACAAACTCCTATAAAATTTGTTCATATGATTATATTCTTCAATTATTTTAAATCTCAAAAACAATTTTTTTTTATATCCTAAAACGAGGTCGTTTTATCTCCGATGATATCAGAAACATTAAATTTCCAAGTTTGATTAGAGAAACAGTTGTGTGTTCAGCCTCTTAGATACAATGTATAGTTCGGGTGTCACTCAATACTAAGAAATTAAGCATTTGAACATCCATAATGGATGGTGAGTGACATGACAGGCATATACAAAGATAAAACGAGAAAGGTTGTGTGGACCCACGGAGGCACGGAACAGAGAAGTTCTTCTCAAATAAAATGGATGACTGTGTGGAAAATTTAAGAGTTCCAACCGTTTTGGTCATGTCACAAAATCAAATTGAAAACGCCCTTAACTGCCCGCATAGCCTACGTCCTCTTGAATCCACTCTCAATTTTGTATCTTTTTTTTTTTACCCCCGTTATCTTTTATATATCTCATTTGATAAGAGTATTCAAATGAAAGTAACTTCTCTTGGAGCCACAAATTCAACATATGATTTTTTTCCATCATTTACAGTTAGTTGGCCTCATGATATTGTTGAAAATGATGATAGATAAGGCTTATATTTAAAGCATTAACATGAGCACGTCTTTGGTTTCCAGTTGTATAATATTAGTTAATTAAAATGCTTAATGTACATCTTAAAAAAAAATTATTTAAACTATCTATACTGAATTCCTGATCATATATGGTAGCCCTTCCCACAAGATGTTTGATTCAATGTGACGACTCCAAGACTTAGTTAGTACCATTAGGTGTAGTGAGTCCAAGGATGCCTAAAGGAATCATGGGTAAATGACTTAGTGACCAGTAGTACCATAACCTAATAAATTGACGCTTTATCTGCCCATGACAGCTGCTGCCACCGTCACATGTTAGCCACTAGTCTACTACCAACAAATGGATCGTATGGCTGCGTTTCAATAAAAAAAAAAAAAAAAAAAAAAAAAAAAAAAAAAAAGATGACAATCGGCTAACATGTGGGTACCAGAATAATGCCCTGTGTGGCATTAGGAGAAATTCTTCATTGGGGTGTTTTCTTCCTTGAAAATCGCATTTAAACATGCCCATTGGAAATTGGTATTTGGCACCATCCTTAATAATAATTAGCAAATCACATTATCTACAACAAGACTTATAATAATTGGAAATTCTTAATAGAAACAAGAAAGAAGGGATCATTTTTCATACTTCACCAATTTTTGTGGACATGGAATGTTGCGAAAACTTCAATCAGAAAAAAGGTGCACGCCAATAACTTATATTGTCATTGCATTAGGCACTAGGCAGGTCAATTAATTATGTCCATTACAAGGCGGCTATTAATTGAACCTAACAAGTAGAATTTGTCCATTTAGAAAGATAAGAATGAAAACATGACCAATCAGTTTGTGCACTAACACACAAAAAAGTACTAATGGTGCTATTATGATCTTCAAGACTTCATATAACTAAGACTAGAAGTCTTATCCTACCCCTAGAAATTGATGCATATAGCTCCCTAGCTCGGTGATGTGTGAATCCACTAATCAAGGAAAGGAGTGCATTATATCAGAATATATAATTGCACGGCATGTGAGAAGTTACGTTACGATCATTTGTATTTTGTTTTTCTTATTTTCTTATTTTCTTTTTCCTTTTCCGGTAATGCTGTGATGCAAAGAAGAAGTGAAATATCTCCAAGCGAAGATAACTTTATTCAATCACAGTCGATGAACGTCGGGTGATTCTGGTTTTCTCATTTTTTTATTCGCTTTCTCATTGTTAAAAAAAAAAAAAAATCCAAAATTGGGTGTTGGATGGTGAAACCTGTTTTATTTGAATTTTCTTCGCCGTTCTAAAAAGATCACTAGCAAATCTAGTTAACTAATAAAGCAGAACCAAATTGGTTTGTGGTTTTAGACTTCACATGCATTAATTAGAAATTAAAAGCACTACCTCACTCTCTCTTAGCCAACTACAAATTTTTAATTTATTGTGTCATTGCACACGTCACTCCTCGTATCTTTCAATCGAAATATTCTGCATCAAACTATAGGATTCTTGCATTTCAAAGTAAATGTTGGAAATTAATTTGTTGTTTAACTTCATGATCATATGGTCTCACTATAAAGTAAGATACTAGTCATAGACTCGGTCACGTTTGTAACAATTAAGTCACAATTAACATCTGCTAAAGTAAATAAATAAATAAATCATATTTTACATATAGTTATTGTCTAAAACTTGCCCTGATCAAAATTCTTCTTTCTGGCTGACATTTATTACATGTCAAAGTTATAGCATGCTTGAAGATAGTTTTTTTATGGTACCTCAGTTGGCGCATAAGAGTTAAGCAGATGGGAGTGAGAGCATGTACTCAAATTTCTCCAGTATCTTTTTTGGGAGGAGTTTAAAGTCTTAATCCTGGATTCACTCCGAATCGAATTAGTTGCAAAACAATGAACCGATTAGAATATTTTCAAAAAAATAAATAAATAACTTATGGTCTTGCACTTACCAACTTAAAGTATATCATATTTATTTTAGGGTTTTATATTTCTCTTATTGTATGAAAAGAAAATCTCTCATATAATAATTAAACATATTATTTTAATGAAATAAAGGAAGAGAAATAAAATTAAAATAAAGTTAAAAATAATTTATTTAATTGTTGCAGGAGAAATATAAACCCCTTTATTTTATCACATTTTATTTCTATGAAAATACATGAAGGGAAAACCAAATTTCTCCAGCCTTCTTTAATTAAGCCTACCGTATATGGAATTGGTCCTGGTATGTTTAAGCATGGGTGTTGTTTGCCGGCAGCGTCTTCCGCGGATGGTCCATAAATAATAATTGTTGATTTTACAAGAGGAAACATCAAGAGTAGCAATGAGTTACAAGCTACTTGCTCCAGAGGTTAAAGTTATTAGAGACCACGAAAGCCTTGCATGCTAAAAAACCGAAGTATTAATTCCCTTTATTAAAATGTAAGGTAATTATAGCTTTCATTTGAAAATTCATCCATGTAATGCCTAGCAACTTGTAAGGGTTAACGATTGTCCTGACACACTAACACGAGATTTTTCAGCGTGCTTTGTCCTCACTCGCACACTTAACTATGGAGTTCTTCTATTCTGGGCTACCAAAAAGTAGATGTATCTTGTTAGTATAGGTAGTACCAATTAATTCTTAATTAATTCTTATAAGTTATTCCCAACTGTACCGTCCCATACCAGCACAGTCTCTGGAATTCCTCTCTTTCGGGTGTTGATTCGATTCATTCATGTACTCGTCGCTAGAAGCCTGCCAAGAGTCGCTCCTTATTCATGCCCTTTCGCACCGGCAATCACTTCCCGCCATCGTCAGCACCTGTGATGTTACAATCCCCATTTTGGTGAATTATAGCTCCCTATCAAGCATTTCTAGTCCTCTCGTGTGTGAGTGAGACAACTAGGTATATGAAAACGTTGTACTGCTAAAAGTGCCAAAAATATTGTTGGATATATTAATAATAGTCCAATAGATGAAAGCATGGTTATTTGAGTTCATATGGGCTGGAGCCCAATAATTTACATTACCCTCTAGTAGATTTTCTAAACTGGAGATAAGACTGTTGAGCATTCCAAATTTGATATCTCCTGGTGTAATACTTCAAGCACCAACACTGTCGAGTCTGCCCCAAATCCTTCTCTCTCAAACCCATTACCTCTAAGAACGGGTATATGGAGGTTGGTCCCTGTCTACAATTTACCGTTTCAAACTTGAAAGTACCCCATTATTGTTTGTCTGCGACTCCTTGAGAAAAGAAAGACTGGGAAAGAAGAGAGGATGCTGAATTCTTAATCAAAGATTACTTATTTTAGGAATTTTATTTAATAATTGATATGAATGTAGTGGGAGTTTTTTAGAAATAAATATATTTTAAACATTTCATACAATTTTATTTTTATACATATTCAATGTCAAATGAAGTGTGACTATGATGGTAGTATCTACCAAAAAATGTAATCAATAAATTGATTAAGAGTAATAAATGTTTTTAATAACATTTTAAAAAAATGATAATTAGACTTTTTAAAAAAAAATTGTATTTTTTATTTTAGAAATTGAAAAAACAACTTCTAAAATTTCTATAAAAATTTTTTATCATAGAAATATTTTTTTATAACATTTAGACGCATCCTAATCATCACCTAATTCTTTAAATAGCTTTTATCAATATTGATAAATGTGGATAATAAACACTGTATCAGACCTTGTATGAAAGACACCGCAACATTTTTAAAAGCAGAAAGGCAGCTGGATATACATATATTGTATACACAATGTGACCTACTTAGCTTTCATTTTGGTGAAAGGAGAAAAAAAATGCCACCGTTATTTGAATACCAAATTCTTAATGCAAAAGAAACCCTTTACAAAATTTATTTAAAATAAAAAATAATTCAGTAGGGACCTCGTCTGAGTTAATTTGTGCAAGTAGTAAATGAAACTCAAATGCACAGAATGTCATAATCATAAACAGTTAATTCTTGGAGGTCAAATACCGATTAATTAATCCTTATCCTTTATGCCTCTTTTTCTGTATATTTTAATGTCATCACAATAAAGGGAGGGAACGACCTACATTGTAGATCTTGGGGACATGAGTCACGAATCTATTAATCTGATGTTATCTCACGCAACAGAAATAAGATTGTGAGGTTCATTATATTTTCAAAAACAAAAAAAAATAGTGGACCCCACTATCTTGTGAGGTTCATTATATTTTCAAAAAAAAAATAGTGGACCCCACTATCTTATTTTTGTTGAATGAGATAATTATTTTCCTATATAAAAACATAATTTGTCTTACTATTCTAAAACACATTTTTATTATTTTTATATATTCTAAAATTTATAAAGACTTAATAAAAGGGTTTTATTAGTGTTATGTAACATGATGTAAGTGTTGTATCCAACTCTCACATCAAAAGGGAGAGAGAAAGTGGAATGATGAAAGAGAAAGAAAAACATGTGGATCCCACCTCTTTAATGTGTGTATAGGAAAGTGAAGTTATATTATGTTAAATGATAAACATAAAACCCAAATTATAAAATTAATTTACATTAATAAGAACCAAAATTAAACTCAGTAGTTTATAGTATCATACTTTTATATGTGAATAAATATTTGACAATATTTGCTTTTGTGTTATAATAATTCTTAGTTATTTTATTCCGCTTTGTTTAAATTTTTTAGGCTGTCATTAATAGAGCACGGATCAAGACGTACATTGTAGATATAATAAAGATAAGGGACTTATTGCTTCAGTTCTCGATTTCCTTAATTATTGCCTCCAATTTTCTTTGTTAGTAACTTCTCTCTTGATGTGCATGAGAGATCGAAGTAAAGCAAATTATGTCTATAGGAAACATAGTAGCACTAGTATAATCCGAATATACCTGCGATCGTTTTCTTATAGGCAATAATGTGCCTAGCTAGCTATAATATCAAATCATCCAAAACGAATTAACATGTTCATTATAATTGGAGCCATTATTAGAGGCCACTTATCGATTCCATTCACAGTCTCTTTTCACGTGTGCCTTATAAATAAATGAATCAAGATACATGGCTAATTTGGTGAAGTGACACATCAAACCACCACACTCCTATACGTTCTCTCCACCTCATAATGGTTTTGAATGATGTATATATATAATAAAGAATAAGTTATTTTATCTATTTTTTTATTTTTATTTTTGTCTATTATTTTAAAAGATTATTAGATTAGAATCTTAATTAATATATTTTTTTTTCTTTAGATTTTAATTTTTTTTTGGAGGTTACAAGGAATTGAACACAACACCCTACACTACACACACTCCTAACACACACACCCCACACCACTAGGTTACAAGGAATTTTTTTCTCTTTAAATTTTAATTTAACGATATTGGAGAGTGATAGACAAAAATAAATAAAAAATAAATAAAAAACAATTATAAATAGAATAACATATCCCTTATAATAAACAATATAATTAAGGGAGTTGTATTATTATGTATGCCGTATACATAGGTCAATATATTTTCATGAAAATACTTAAAAGAGGGTTAATTGACATACGTGGGTAGGCACGAATATATTGTCCCTTTTAACGCATATGACCTATTTTTATGGAATAGGAAATGAAAATTAGGCATATAATCTAGCTTGAATAATATAATAAAAATGAAGGTATTATCCTAAAAAATTATCCCAAAAAAAAAAAAAAACCTAGCTTTCAAAACTAGTATTTCATCCAAACTATGCAAATTTTGTCGGCAAGGAAGAAGACGAACCAATCTAATTTATTATGGATTATGCTTGAAAACGAACTCCTTCCATATCTCCCATCTCCACATAGTGACGACCATATGGAGCTGTCAACATGACTAAACTTTTCTTTTTCGTTCCCCACTTTATCATGTTTTCTTGGAGTTTAATCGACAAACCATGACCCCTCCATGTGGTTTAGAAAAGGCTTTTAAATAAATTATTCAGATTTTTCAAATTGTACTTTTTCTTTTCGTTAGCTTCTCCTGTACTCACATGGCGCTTGCCATATGATAACAGTCTACATTGTAAAAATAAAGAGAGAAGAAATGGGTAAGAGGGCTGTTTGCTTAAATGGTAAAGAGAAGCGGGTAGCATTATGGTTTATTGTGTCGGGTTGGGGTTTGACAAAGCACATGTGACTAATGATTTTTCAACCTTTGTGTACCCCTCTATTCTTTATAACTCTTATCTAAGTTTGGCCGGCATTTTCAGCACAAATAACATTAGCAACAATATTAAGTGAGCTTAAATATCATAATCAAGCCCAAAATTTTAAGGTATTAGATATATGCTTTCTTCTACTTATATGGTGTATAGTTAGTCCATTTTTAACTAATGTAAGACTTCATTCATTCACATTTCTATTCCTTAACAATTACCAGTTGAGACATGCTTGTACGAAACAAAAGGAGAACAAAACAACAACAGTGGAAGAGGGAGGGATAATCAATGATGCCCTTGCAAGTGTGAGTTTTCGTTGAATGCTCGGGCAATTAGAATTAAAATTGTACATATATATTAGCAACAATTAATGTTATTTCTATATTTAAACTGGTACATTATCCCATATATTAATTACTTAAAAAAAAAAAAGCAATCACACTAATCGCCTCTTTCTCTTTCTTTTTTTATCAAATGAAAGAAGTATAAAGAAGAATGTAAAAATGTGCAAATAAAACAATCTTCATATATTTGCCGGGTTATGACGACAGTGCGGGACTTAAGGCCTAAGATTTAAGTAAATAGTTGAGTGAAAATCACATAAAATAAAAATTTAAGAAAAAAAAAGATTTGATTTATTTGAAGATGTTATTAATATCATGTTAAATTAGATAAATTATCTCATGTCATAGAGACAAACTTATGGGTCCCATTATTTGTAAAAAATAAAATAAATAAAAAAGCTCACAATATCCACATTTTTATTAATGTAGGAGAAAGAACTTACATTGTTTAACATAAGAAAATATTTTCCCTTTATTTAAATATACTTACATCTTCTTCTTCTTGTGTTATTTTTATTTCTTGGAATCTTTCTCACCTTTTCGTACAACAAACAAGAAGTGCATTTCCATACCTTGCCCAGTGATATTCGATGATGTCTAAGTCACAAAAGGAATTATAATTAAGAATATTAATATAAAAAAAGAATCAACGACTTAGCAACCCGTGATTCGTGGAGTAAGTATGCGTTCCTGTGTTTAGTTCTAAAATTTTGTGTATGAGAAAAATACCCTAGAACCTTATAATGTTTCAGTTATATGAGAGTCTAACACAGAGGCTTCTTATCTCACAACCATGTTACCCACCTAAAATTTACAAACGAAAAATTAAATAAACTAAAATGGTTATGTCCTTTTCTTTATAGCTAATGTAGTGATAAAGCACAGACAGATAGCTCTACTGATTTTAAAGTAAGGGCAATTGCCTTGAGCCACAGGTGTTCCCTACATGCTGAGCACTAATAATTTGATGCTTTGAAGAGCCGGCCTGTTCTATCAATTATGATTATATTTCGAAGAGTAATTACTTTAAATTTGGCACTTCAAATTTCAATGATCAATCAATTTTTTTTTTTAAATAAAGTTCTTATAATTGGGATTAATTAATAGTACATGGCTGTCGTGAACTATCAATTGCATTATTTCACTAACTATTCCCCCCTCCCTTTCTTTCTTTGTTCTCAATCCTCTTCGCGGTGTAGAAGATGAAATTTTTTGTCACTGGTCTCAAATTGCTTTACTTAGGATTTGAATAAGACACCTTTCAGTATCGATAGTTCGCTCCTTAATATAACTCGTTTACCAAATGTAACACCCATTGGAATTATTTACCCCCTTTTTTGAAATAGTAAAAGAATATGCCGTGGTATCTAGATATCTAGCTATTACTTATCAGTCATTTAAACCAATCGTTGTAAAGGATAAATGCTTGACCTTAATAATTACCTTTTTATCAACTTGTTAATTATTGAACTGGGATGATGTTACATATAATAACATTTTGCATTAAGCTTTTTACGAGGTGTAAAGATAGTGAGACGATGGAAGAAAGTGGGTTAAGCGTAACTGCGTAAGTATTAAAAATCATTATAAAAATCAAATTCAATATCAATGGCTTTCTAAGAATGTTAGAAGGTATTAAATTATAACGTGTTAGCATGTTTGTACTGTTTTTTTTCTTTTTAGTCAACTAAATCACTCAATAATTGAAAAATAATAGGTAAACGAAAGAGAGAAGAATAATAAATCCAAAAAATGAAATATGGAAACAAATAATATACCGTGTGCATTATTGTTCGAACAAAAATTATAAGACAATATTCAAAAAAAAAATCTCAATCAAACTTCTACATAAATAAAAATATAATTTAGAATTTTAAAGATAATGAAGTCATAAAGAATGAGAATAATAATTAGCAATGTTTAGACCAGATGCGTGCTAAAATTTTTAGGATAATCATATTGATGAATCACTGTTTTCCATATATATAAATCTTCCATGAATAAAAAGAAAAAACATAAAATTGTATACCCAAATGCAATCATATGTGTTGGGATTTTGAGTGTTACCATAGCAATTTTTCAGCAATAGGATTGGCATTTGATTAGCACATTAATATCCTTAAAAAATAAAAGAGGGAAAAATTAAGAGGTACGGTCTATAAATTACCCAAAACATTAATGTAAATTTGGGATTGGTCTTATAGTCAACCTAAAGAATTAAAATTTGTGAGAATATCCGAGGGGGCTACTCGCCTCAGAGGTAATTAAATCAGTATACCAGAAAAAAAAATACTTAACTTTGTACTTTCTTTCTTTTTTTAATTGAAACTTTATGTGAGATTAGACATTGATATTTCACTAAAATCAGAGCAAATCCTCCAAACTCTTTGAGAATTTTATGAGGGATTATAGATCGCACCACCAACAAGGTCCTCGCATATCTGTTTGCTTTTTAAAAAGTTATACTTACAATTTATTTATTCGTTAAATTAAAGCTTAATCAATGATTATAAAATAATATTGAATAAGAGCCATTAATTTTTTTTTTGGTAATTTAAGAGCCATTAATTTAATTTTTATCTAGTAGTAACAAAATAATTATATGAAATTGTAAATATAATAACTGTCTAATTTTTAAGAAGATATACTTACAGCTTTGTTTCATAATTATTTTTTTATCATTGAATTAAATTTCAATCAATGATTATTAAATGAGAGTTATTAATTTAATTTTAATGTAATGATAACAAAATAATTATAAAAAATCGTAAATGCAAAACTATTATAAGTATAACCTAGCTCTCTCTCTTTTTTTTATTTTTTTTTTTATTTTGAGCGTTGCTATTGCAATTTGCAACATCCCGTGTCTTTTACTTTACTGCGTTATCATACAATATCACTTGATCAAAGGAAACACCCACTGAATTGATCGGAAAGAAAGAGGGAATTAATTATTGGTCCAAAATTAGGTAAATTAATCGAGAATATCTTTGGCGGAAGAAAACATTTTGAGAGAAGCGCATGAACCAAGGAAAGGACAACACAAAGGGAATAATTTTGTTTACTTTCTTATTCACACATTTGTTTTAGTGAATCTGTTTTTGCCGTGATAGTAACATTTGTGTTGGAAGTTGATGACACGAGTTTCACAAAGAAAATGCCAGATTGATTAGTGACCATTGCCATTTGCTTTGAAAATGATCATACTTTTATGTTAGTGCTGGATGTGGACACATTCAACAAAGACCTATTTCCAATGCTTTGTAGTTTTTCAATCAATGGGTGGTCCTCTCTCGTAAATTAACCCAACTCGTCTTTCCAAACCATTCTTCTTTCTGATTCTGATCAGGGTGGTGGGGTGGTGGTGAGTACTTATACTGAAAGCGATGAAATTGAGGCACTCGTGTGCCTTAACTGGCTCTCGCCACAGAAAGAGAGAGAGGGGGCTCTTGTCTTGGTTTGAAGAAAGCGACCTAATTAGTTCTTCAGACCATTGCCCCATATGGAGGGGCATGTTACCCATTAAGTTGAGCATCCTAGATGCGCATGCACAAATTCAAATTCTATTTTCTTTCTCCTTTTTTATCATTTATATCTTTCTTTTTTTCTCTCATGATGCTCCGTGGCGTGTAAAATTTGGCTGGAAGAGAGAGGGAAAAAAAAGGAGGAGAGGGATGTGTCAAATGTGAGTGGGGTTGTGTAAGGTGGGGGCGACAAGTCACATGGCATGTTAGGCCATTCTGCTGTTTCCAATAAGCATGTTTTTGGCGTTTTCTGTAAAAGTTTAGAGAAGTAGAGAACCATTTAACCCACTCAATAAAACCATGTTGCCCTGTGTTCATCTGAGATAAAGACCACTAAATTCTCGGTCGTTAGCAACCAGATAGACTTGATAACTAGAAAAAGTCAGAATACAATACAATCTATATGTCATTCAATAATAACTAGTAGAAGGGTCTCCCGGAAACAAGCATATAAAATAGGGGGAGGTTATACCTTATTTATTTTTATTACTAAGTCTTACTACTAATTTTATTATCAGATCAAAATCAAATTAACAATCCTGTTTTACTATGTGACTGTTAAATTAATCAATCATAACAAAATTGAAAAAGAATCCATTTACAAACTTTTTTAATTTTTTTTTTTACAAATTACACTGTATTCTTCCGAAGACCATAGTGAAACTAATGTTCTCTCGAAAAAACATTGTATAGTTTGTAAGAATTTGTAAATAAAAAAGTTTGCAAATATAATCACCCCAACAAAATTAATAAAAAAAAGTAATAAAAAAATTAATAGTAAATATAACTTATCCTGTAAAACGTATGGACATTTGTCCTGCTTATACCTTTGGAGACATTAAAAAATATATAAAAATAATCCATGTTAAACCCGACTAACAAATATGAGATAGAGAAAATCCTCGTAGGCAGCTTTACCCTTGTAATTAAGTATAATAACAAGAGACTGTTTCCTATATTTGAACCATGACCTTTCAGTCATGAATAAATAATTTTACCACTGTTCCGATTCGCCACTTTAAAAAATGTATCCCAATTATAAATTACTAACTGGAGTTGAAAACATACAAGGGAAGAATCGAGCACACTCTTAAAGGAATTGAGAATCATAAGGCCAATTAAGAAAAAGTTGCCATGACCCAGATGAGAGTTCTATAACAGGATGTTGTGTTATTCAAATTGAAACAGAACAATATTACAAGTGCATAACAAGGCAAAACTTACAATTATGTGATCGGTTTTTAACCTACTTACCCATTCTTCAAGCATGATACAAATAAACCATAAATTGTTATAAACGTTTCAAGCCGAAGTATGAGATTGAGTTGCTTGAAAGATAGGAAAAAAAAAAAAAAAAACAAAGAGACATGTGTGCTAAACAGAAAGAAAGCTTAACTTGCAATAGACTGAGGGCGAAAGAAAAAACGAGACTAATAATAATAAGAATAATTAAAAAAAATTGGACACCTGGCATTGCATATATTACATACACGCCGAAACCATAAATGTCTATCAGCTAGGAGGCGCAGAAGCCGAAGCCGAAGCCGAAGCAGATAGTAGGTTGAAGAGAGTGCTCATGGCTCGTACCTGCATCTCAAGTGCAGGTATGTAATCAATGGCTTCTTCCAGGATCACCGGTAACGGTTCTTTTTGGCAACCGGGAACCAACCGTCCAAGGAACCTCACTTTCCTCTGCACAAACGGTACACTTTTCCCCTTCAACCGGAAAACGCTGACCCGGGGCTTCTTGGACCGGGTTGGCACCTTCACCCTCTGCCTCTTGTGCTTCATGAACTTCAGCTTGAGCCGGTTCGTCAGGATGGCTCGGCTCCATCGAGTCCTCCCCTTGGCCGTGACGGCGAGTACTCTGTCGGCGGCTTCGCGGACTCGGCGAGGCGCCGAGCTGGATGAGCCGACGTTGACTCTGGCTAAGGCTTGGCGCAGTTTGGAGGAATAGATTTGTTGCTGCGCTTGGGATTTCCATTTGGGGTGGCTCTGAATCTGATCTTCTTGCTGATGATGATGATGCTTCAGCTGAGCTTTCTTCTTCCTCCTCCTCTTTGAGTCACGTGACCGTTCCGTGTTCGTTACTGGGTTTGAGATCAGAGACGAGGATGATGATGATGATGATGCCATTTCAAGAAATGGAAAAATACGAATTCAATTCAATTCTGGTGGTGGAAGGTCAAAGGGGATTTGAAAGATTTTTTCTTTTTCTTTTTCTTTTTCTGGGTCTCAAAGGACTATGCCCCCTGGAAATAAAAGATGAAAATTTCAGATTCAAGTGGAAAGGATAGGATTCAAACAATTTCAGATTCTCCCCCTAGAGGCAGGGAAGATGAAGAAAGATGATCAAAAAACTGATTGTGGTTAGATTCTTGAAAGGAAGCGCATTAGAGAGAGTGTTAGGAATTTGTTTGTTTTTTTTTTCTTTACGAAAAAAGGGGTTTGTTTTGAGTCAGCAAAATCAAAAAAACCTTTCAAAGTGATATGTAGTTGAAGGAGCTTCAGAGGAAATTCAACGGGGAAAAGATAACGGAGGAGGTGGTAACTGGGAACGGAACAGGGTTGGGTGGGTGAGGTGTCCCTTGTCCCTGCACTCAGAGGTGAGGTTGAAGGGAGAGAGAAACGGTGGAGTAGACTTATAAAGAGGGATCACAATCACAACACAGAGAGACTGTGATGACACTGCGTCGTTTTCTCTTTGTTTTTAGGAGAAAAAAGATAAATGTAAAGAAAACACCTTATTGATATTTGGTTCTTGGGCTTTAATGTATTTGATGAGGTCCCTTTGGACTTGGTTCAACCTTCGGCACTTGTCTGAATTTAAGCCCGGCCAGGCTGTAAAGCTATTTTCTCGAATCAAAATTATATATAAAATGAATAGCCTTGTTCATAGACTAATTAAGTTATTAGCATCTAATACAGATAATGTTTTCTCTTTTTTAATAATGGTTTAATTATTAGCATCTGCTTTCTTGATTCATTTTCTTTTACTTATTTAACTTCGGCCACGACCAAAAAGAAGCGACTTCAGCTATCTTTTCCTCATCCGAAATTTGAAGGGCAAATTTACTGTTGGACTAAAATGCTTGAAAATGTACCAAAAAAAAAATGCGTGAAAGATTTTCCTTTTATTGGGTTTATTTTCTAAATTGATATTTTCCTTAAAAAGAGGACGTTTTCTGATGTTCAAATGTTTTATTCGATTAACTTATTAGTTCTGATTTAATTAGTAACATTGGCACTTTCGTTTTGTTTGATGGATAAGATAGGAAGGATAAGTTTATTCTATGAGCTTATTTTATCATGTATGCAATAGATCAGCTATCCTAAAAGGGGATTCAGGTTTGAAATTAATATGATAGGATAATAAATGTCGCATCTCTCTCGTTTCAAATATATAGTTGTATGCTATTTCTTAGGAACATTACTAAGCACGTGAGGGTCAGCCATCAATCACCTCTACAAACTGTCATGCCAGCCATCAATCACCTCTACCAGCCACCACAATGAGCTACCAACTGTCACCAGCTACAACCACCCCTAACCACCAAGCACCCGCTACCACTAACCACCACCGATCAGCTCCCACAATTGCCCTCACTCACCACCATCACTGCTGCTGCCTCGGGCCGCCACCACCCCCAACCACAAAACACCAACCATCACCACTACCACCGCCATCAATTAGCCACCACAATTGCCACCTGTTAGCGTCCACGCCGCCACCACCACCACTTCCACCAACCACCCTCCACCATCGCACCAACGACTACCACCATCGTTGTCATTGGCCATTGACTGTAAAACTATTTGTGTCTCATGTGTGATGTGTGTCAATTGGTTTGATTAATAATAAAAGAGGCTTTAAGGTAATTGACGTTTTGCATTAATGATAATTGACGTTTTAACGTTTTGCATTATGGTAACGCTTCGCATTAATGATAATTGACGTTTTAACATTTTGCATTATGGTAACGTTTTACATTAATGGTAATTGACGTTTTGACGTTTCGCATTAATGGGAAGTTACAGGAAGTTATTTGAAACTCCGTAACTGGTGACATGGTTCAGTTATACAAAGAGAAAAATGGTGAGTCTCCGAGATTTTTTTTTTTATCTCTCAGAATTCTCTCCTTCATGGTCTGCCCATAAAAGTTGTATCAGATCCCTGTCATAGACGATACAAGGAAAGCAGAGGGTAAAGACTCTGAGAAACAATCTTCCATAATCAAAGTTCTTCATCAGAGTTCTTCCGCACTAATGGAGAAAGGTACGCTCTTATGTGAAAATCATGAATTCTAAAGATCCTGTATCATGTTCTTGAATGATCATTGTTGAACATGTATTAATGAATTACTGATGAATAGCTTACATGTGGTATCAGAGCATGTGTTTAAGAATTTGTGTTTTTCCATAAATAATTATGAATGAATTTCTGATTCATGAAAAGTTAGGGTTTTTGAAAAATAAAATTCACGATCATCATTTGAATTTTGCGTTCATATTACGGTTTGCATATTGATTTGAAATGCATATGTCAAATACTGCATTTTTATGATGTCGCGAGTTCTGAAGAAAACAATTTCGAATTGATTTTGTATTTCACAAAAGGACGAAAACGAAAACATGAAGTCCCTTTACGTTAATATGAATTTGATGGTTTTCGCGTCATTTGCCATTCTCGGAAACGTATGCATTTGGGCGTTGAATGGAATTTCATTTGAAAATTGGTTGAATTAAAGCATTTGCCATTCTCGGTTTTCGAGTTTTGAAGCAAAATTTTGATTTGGTTTTGCAATACAATTACGTCGGTTTTCAATTCAATTCAATGTGAATATTTTTAATGCCATTCAATTCAATTCAATTCGATTCTGTGTCGTTTTCCGTTCCAATTCAATGCCATTCAATTTTTAATGCCATTCGATTTAATGGATAAAGGTACTGTATGTAAATATATATTCTGATATTGAATGTGAAAATTGAATGATTATGTAATATTCACAGTTTTAAATTGAATGATTTTGTGATGTGGTTGGATTAAAATTAAATGTGAAAATTTAATCTTATTATTGTTTATGAAATATCAAAGTTTTGAAATTAATTATGGTAGATTTGTTAGTCACCCAAATCTTGAAGAGTTATTTTAATTTCAAATATCATGAATTTTATTTCAATTACCATGACTGTGATGCTATGAAGAGTATGAAATAATTTTCTGGTTGTGGTATATTGAAGTTCATTATTATAGGACAGTTAGGGATCAACCCAAAGGTTGATTATTTGTTTTATAAAATGAACATGGATGTTGGTATTGTTGGCATATTTTCTCACATTTGGACATCCAAAGATGGCAAATATTTATGATAGGGGTATGCATCATTGCCAAATTATGTGAAATTTATATAGCATCATTATAGTTAATGTTGTATGTTAATGGATCCCCAAAGGTGAACATTGATATGCATTGAAGTTAGTATATTTGAATCTGTGAATTATGTTAGTATGTGACATGTATGACTCAAAGCATTAATGTTTTTAAATGTTATTCCTCGCAGTACCAGTTGCTACACATTCCATGTTCTCAACTGTTGTAGTTTTTAATGGGCTGAACTTCTCTGAATAGAAAGAGCAAATCAATTTTTACCTTGGGGTAATGGATATGGATTTGGCTCTTAGAGAAGAGGAACCTGGTGCTATTACTCCTGAAAGCACTGAGGATGAAAGGGACCATTTTAAGAACTGGGAAAGATCCAACAGATTAAGTCTAATGTACATGAAAATGAGCATAGCAAGCAACATTAAGTCAGCTCTTCCACAAACTGAAAGTGCCATCGAAATGATGAAACTTGTGGAAGAGCGCTCCCAAACCGCTGATAAGTCTCTTGCTGGGACACTTATGAGTACACTGACCACCATGAAGTTTGATGGTTCGCGTACTATGCATGAGCATGTTATTGAAATGACAAGCATTGCGGCAAAATTAAAATCATTGAGCATGTTATTAAAATCATTCTGTCAATTATGTAAAGCATCAAGAAGCTGAAAAGTATAAAGGTAAGATGCATGAGAAGAAAGGAGGAGGAGATGGACCCCTTAAAGTGAATGAGGTCTCTTCTTCTAAAATCCACAAGGCCAAATGAAAAGTTTGTCTTTATGGGCAATAGAGTGAAAGTTCCGGTGGAAGCTGTTGGGACGTATCGTTTAATTCTCAACAGTGGATATCATTTGGACTTATGTGAAACTTTGTATGTCCCTAGTATATCTAGGAATTGAGTTTCAATTTCAAACTTGATGTTGCTGGATACTCTTTTAAATTTGGTAGTGGTAGTTTCAGTTTGTACAAGCACAATCATTTGATTGGTAATGGTACTTTATGTGATGGATTATATAAATTATGTCTTGATAATCTTTATGCTGAAACACTTATGACTCTGCATCATAATGTTGGTACTAAACGTACCTTAATTAATGAGTGTTCCGCTTACTTGTGGCACAAACGTTTGGGACATATTTCCAAAGAAAGGATGAAAAGATTGGTAAATAATGAAATCCTTCCGGATTTAGACTTTACTGATTTGAATGTTTGTGTGGATTGTATTAAAGGAAAACAAACAAAACACACAAAGAAAGGAGCCACAAGGAGCACTCAGCTTCTTGAAATTATACACACTGATGTATGTGGTCCGTTTGATGTTAATGCCTTCAATAAAGAAAAATATTTTATCACTTTCATTGATGATTATTCACGTTATGGTTATGTCTATTTGCTGCATGATAAGTCTCAAGCTGCAAATGCTTTGGAGATTTATATTAATGAAGTTGAAAGGCAATTAGACAGAAAGGTGAAGATTGTCAGGTCTGATAGGGGTGGTGAATATTATGGAAGGTATGATGAAAGTGGACAACATCCGGGCCCATTTGCTAAATTTCTGGAAAAGCGTGGTATTTGTGCTCAATACACAATGCCCGGTACACCGCAACAGAATGGTGTATCAGAAAGGCGTAATAGGACCTTACTGGATATGGTTAGGAGTATGTTAAGTAATTCTTCTTTACCTGTTTCATTGTGGACTTATGCTCTAAAAACTGCCATGTACGTATTGAATAGGGTTCCTAGTAAGTCAGTTCCAAAGACTCCTTTTGAACTTTGGACTGGAAGGAAACCTAGTATAAGACACCTGCATGTTTGGGGTTGTCAGGCAGAGATTAGATATTATAATCCGCAAGAAAAGAAACTGGATGCAAGGACAATCAGTGGTTATTTCATTGGTTATCCAGAAAAATCGAAAGGGTATAGATTTTACTGTCCTTATCATACTACAAGGATTATTGAATCTGGAAATGCAAGGTTCATTGAGAATGGTGAAGTTAGTGGGAGTGAAACACCACGTAAAGTGGATATTCATGAAGTGAGAGTACAAGTTCCATTACCTTGTAGCTCTAGTAAAGTTATTGTTCCTTATGCTATTGAACCAATCAATAATAATGAAGGACAAGTTAATGATCCCACTACTCATGAAGAAATCATTGTTGATGAACCGAATGAACCCATAGTAGAAGAACCACAACAAATAGCATTAAGAAGATCTCAAAGAGAAAGGAGACCTGCTATTTCTAATGATTATGTGGTATATCTACAAGAGTCTGAATTTGACATGGGTATTCAGGATGATCCAGTAACGTTTTCACAAGCCATGAATGGTGAAAATGGTGATAAATGGTTAGATGCTATGAAAGATGAGTTGAAATCTATGGAACAGAATAAGGTCTGGGATCTTGTTGAGTTACCAGAAGGGTGCAAGAGAGTTGGTTGTAAATGGGTCTTTAAGACCAAACGTGACTCTCATGGTAACTTGGAACGTTACAAGGCCAGACTAGTTGCAAAGGGATTCACTCAGAAAGATGGCATTGACTATAAAGAAACTTTTTCACCAGTTTCAAAGAAGGATTCTTTAAGAATTATTATGGCATTGGTGGCTCATTATGATCTAGAGTTACACCAAATGGATGTGAAAACTGCCTTTCTAAATGGAAATTTAGATGAAGATGTGTACATGGACCAACCAATGGGGTTCATAGAAAAGGGTAAAGAGCACATGGTGTGCAAACTTAAGAAGTCAATATACGGACTTAAACAAGCTTCACGGCAATGGTACCTTAAGTTTAATGATACCGTTGTTTCCTTTGGATTTAAAGAAAACATCGTTGATCGATGTATATATCTGAAGATCAGTGGGAGCAAGTTCATCTTATTGGTTCTGTATGTTGATGATATTTTGCTTGCAACTAACGATCTTGGTCTTTTAACTGAGACTAAGAAGTTTCTCTCTAGTTGCCAAAATATGTGATAGGAATAGAACATACAGAAAGATTATGAACTTGCTTTAAACCATGATCTGATCATACGGAATTGCCTCCATTTCTTTTCGATATATACATCCTTCAACGATGTTTTGCTTTCTTTAAATCCAAAGGAAACAATCTTTCATTTCAAATTTAAGAGTGAAACTTCTTATTGTTTCAACGATGTTTTCTTTAAATGATCATTAAATTGTTGTCGTGAAGCTTAAGTCCGTATATTGACTTCTTAAGTTTGCACACCATGTGCTCTTTACCCTTTTCTATGAACCCCATTGGTTGGTCCATGTACACATCTTCATCTAAATTTCCATTTAGAAAGGCAGTTTTCACATCCATTTGGTGTAACTCTAGATCATAATGAGCCACCAATGCCATAATAATTCTTAAAGAATCCTTCTTTGAAACTGGTGAAAAAGTTTCTTTATAGTCAATGCCATCTTTCTGAGTGAATCCCTTTGCAACTAGTCTGGCCTTGTAACGTTCCAAGTTACCATGAGAGTCACGTTTGGTCTTAAAGACCCATTTACAACCAACTCTCTTGCACCCTTCTGGTAACTCAACAAGATCCCAGACCTTATTCTGTTCCATAGATTTCAACTCATCTTTCATGGCATCTAACCATTTATCACCATTTTCTCCATTCATGGCTTGTGAAAACGTTACTGGATCATCCTGAATACCCATGTCAAATTCAGACTCTTGTAGATATACCACATAATCATTAGAAATAGCAGGTCTCCTTTCTCTTTGAGATCTTCTTAATGCTATTTGTTGTGGTTCTTCTACTATGGGTTCATTCGGTTCATCAACAATGATCTCTTCATGAGTAGTGGGATCATTAACTTGTCCTTCATTATTATTGATTGGTTCAATAGCATAAGGAACAATAACTTTACTAGAGCTACAAGGTAATGGAACTTGTACTCTCACTTCATGAATATCCACTTTACGTGGTGTTTCACTCCCACTAACTTCACCATTCTCAATGAACCTTGCATTTCCAGATTCAATAATCCTTGTAGTATGATAAGGACAGTAAAATCTATACCCTTTCGATTTTTCTGGATAACCAATGAAATAACCACTGATTGTCCTTGCATCCAGTTTCTTTTCTTGCGGATTGTAGTATCTAATCTCTGCCTGACAACCCCAAACATGCAGGTGTCTTATACTAGGTTTCCTTCCAGTCCAAAGTTCAAAAGGAGTCTTTGGAACTGACTTACTAGGAACCCTATTCAATACGTACATGGCAGTTTTTAGAGCATAAGTCCACAATGAAACAGGTAAAGAAGAATTACTTAACATACTCCTAACCATATCCAGTAAGGTCCTATTACGCCTTTCTGATACACCATTCTGTTGCGGTGTACCGGGCATTGTGTATTGAGCACAAATACCACGCTTTTCCAGAAATTTAGCAAATGGGCCCGGATGTTGTCCACTTTCATCATACCTTCCATAATATTCACCACCCCTATCAGACCTGACAATCTTCACCTTTCTGTCTAATTGCCTTTCAACTTCATTAATATAAATCTCCAAAGCATTTGCAGCTTGAGACTTATCATGCAGCAAATAGACATAACCATAACGTGAATAATCATCAATGAAAGTGATAAAATATTTTTCTTTATTGAAGGCATTAACATCAAACGGACCACATACATCAGTGTGTATAATTTCAAGAAGCTGAGTGCTCCTTGTGGCTCCTTTCTTTGTGTGTTTTGTTTGTTTTCCTTTAATACAATCCACACAAACATTTAAATCAGTAAAGTCTAAATCCGGAAGGATTTCATTATTTACCAATCTTTTCATCCTTTCTTTGGAAATATGTCCCAAATGTTTGTGCCACAAGTAAGCATAACATTCATTAATTAAGGTACGTTTAGTACCAACATTATGATGCAGAGTCATAAGTGTTTCAGCATAAAGATTATCAAGACATAATTTATATAATCCATCACATAAAGTACCATTACCAATCAAATGATTGTGCTTGTACAAACTGAAACTACCACTACCAAATTTAAAAGAGTATCCAGCAACATCAAGTTTGGAAATTGAAACTAAATTCCTAGATATACTAGGTACATAAAGAGTTTCACATAAATCCAAATGAAATCCACTGTCGAGAATTAAACGGTAAGTCCCAACAGCTTCCACCGGAACTTTCACTCTATTGCCCATAAGGACAAACTTTTCATTTGGCTTTGTGGTTTGGGTCATAAGAAATCCCTGCATTGTATTAGAAACATGAGTAGTACAACCAGAATCAATCCACCAAGTATTATAAGGAACTTCAGCCAGGTTTGATTCATAACATACATAAGCACTAGGCTTACCTTTCTTTTCGAACCAAGCCTTACGTTTCAGGCAATCCTTTTTGAAATGCCCTTCCTTTTTACAGAAATGGCACCTCATCTTTGCATTACTTTCCTTTTTGTGGATTTTAGAAGAAGAGGCCTCATTCACTTTAAGGGGTCCTCCTCCTCCTCTTTTCTTCTCATGCTTCTTTCCTTTATTCTTTTCAGCTCCTTGATGCTTTACATAATTGATAGAATGAGCTCCCTGATTCTTAAGTCTGGTTTCCTCCTGAACTAACATACTGTGCAATTCATGCACATTCCATTTGTCTTTCATGGTATTATAGTTCATTTGGAAAGGACCATACTCAGACGGTAATGAGTTCAATACGAACTGCACCAGGAAGTTCTCATCCACATCCATTCCCAATGCTTTCAATTTTGCCGCAATGCTTGTCATTTCAATAACATGCTCATGCATAGTACGCGAACCATCAAACTTCATGGTGGTCAGTGTACTCATAAGTGTCCCAGCAAGAGACTTATCAGCGGTTTGGGAGCGCTCTTCCACAAGTTTCATCATTTCGATGGCACTTTCAGTTTGTGGAAGAGCTGACTTAATGTTGCTTGCTATGCTCATTTTCATGTACATCAAACTTAATCTGTTGGATCTTTCCCAGTTCTTAAAATGGTCCCTTTCATCCTCAGTGCTTTCATCAGTAATAGCACCAGGTTCCTCTTCTCTAAGAGCCATATCCATATCCATTACCCCAAGGTAAAATTGGATTTGCTCTTTCCATTCAGAGAAGTTCAGCCCATTAAAAACTGTAACAGTTGAGAACATGGAATGTGTAGCAACCGGTACTGCGAGGAATAACATTTAAAACATTAATGCTTTGAGTCATACATGTCACATACTAACACTTCACAGATTCAAATATACTAACTTCAATGCATATCAATGTTCACCTTTGGGGATCCATTAACATACAACATTAACTATAATGATGCTATATAAATTTCACATAATTTGGCAATGATGCATACCCCTATCATAAATATTTGTCATCTTTGGATGTCCAAATGTGAGAAAATATGCCAACAATACCAACATCCATGTTCATTTTATAAAACAAATAATCAACCTTTGGGTTGATCCCTAACTGTTCTATAATAATGAACTTCAATATACCACAACATGAATAATTATATCATACTATTCATAGCATCACAGTCATGGTAATTGAAATAAAATTCATAATATTTGAAATTAAAATAACTCTTCAAGATTTGGCCACTTTGGTGACTAACAAATCTACCATAATTAATTTCAAAACTTTAATATTTCATAAACAATAATAGGATTAAATTTTCACATTTAATTTTAATCCTTTCCCATATATATATTAAAATTGGAAAAAATAAAAATTATTTAAAATATGTCCATTTGAAGGACAATGTAAAATGAATATCCATTGAATTGAATTGAAAACCGAATATGCAATATGTATCCATTAACCAAATCCAAAATTTTGGCATTTTCAAAAATGAAAACAATCAATATCGATTCATTCTTTATTGAAGAATGGCAAATTCTAACAAATTGGCATTCAGATTTCATTCAAAAATTTAGGCTTCATTTTCAAATACAAAACACGAAAACAACACATAATATATTAATACAAAGTACTGCACTTCAAAATCTAAATCCTTTTATCACGAATTTTAGTGAAATCAAAATAATTGTTGAAATGGCAGTTTTTATGGTAAAACCAAATTTCAAATAAGAATTTTCAATGATAGAATTTAAGAATGACAAAATTCAATAATAATAAAAATTTTATTTTCAAAAACCCTAACTTTTCATGAATCAGAAATTCATTCATAATTATTTATGAAAAACACAAATTCTTAAACACATGCTCTGATACCACATGTAAGCAATTTAATCAGTAATTTATTGATCCATGTTCAACAATGATGAGTCAAGAACATGATACATAGGATCTTTAGAATTCATGAGTTTCACACAAAAAGTACATTCTCTCCATAATTGCGGAAACTCTTTCATGAAGAACTTAATGATGGAAGCCTTAACCATTTCCTCATTTGCCTTGTATCTTCTATGATAGGGATAGGATACAACTTTTTATGGGCAGACTCAGAAGGAGAGAGAATTCTGAGAGATTATCAAACCCGTAACTATATAAACTATTATATAGACTGGCCTATCACAGTTATTTCTAATTAACTTCCCTTAATGCGAAACGTAACTCCCATTAATGCGAAACGTTACCATCAAAAAACGTTAAAACGTCAACCATTAAATGCGATCGTTACCATAATGCAAAACGTAGAAACCGTCAATTACCATTAATGCGAGCCTCTTTTATTATTTAATTAAACCGATTGACACACGTTACACATGAGACACAAATAGTTTTACATTTTCCACTCCCATCACAAAATA